>NW_027316538.1:202500-351272 GCF_026437365.1 Eucyclogobius newberryi
CTACTACTACTACTACTACTACTACTACTACTACTACTACTACTACTACTACTACCACTACTACTACTACTACTACTACTACCACTACTACTACTACTACTACTACTACCACTACTACTACTACTACTACTGCTACTACTACTACTACTGCTGCTACCACTACTACTACTACTACTACTACTACTACTACTACCACTACTACTACTACTACTACTGCTGCTACTACTACTACTACTACTACCACTACTACTACTACTACTACTACTACCACTACTACTACTGCTACTACTACTACTACTGCTACCCTGTTTCATTAATAATACACTTCATATACTTATTCATAAATATCCTCTCCAGAAGACACAGTATTCATGTGTTTTCAGGGATGATCGAGACGGTGAGAAACGCCGTGACGATTGCGGCGATTCAGAAAAGTCGTGGAGGCAGCGCCGGAGCCTTTAAGAACGACGCCCTGTTCGAGTGGCTCAAGTCCAAGTGCCCCCTGCAGGAGATTGTGAGACCACACCCACAGGCCAGACCCACAGGCCACACCCACAGACCACACCCATAGGCCACACCCACAGACCACACCCACAGGCCACACCCACAGGCCACACCCACAGACCACACCCATAGGCCACACCCACAGGCCACACCCACACAGGCCACACCCACAGGCGACACCCACACACACAGGCCACACCCACCCACCCACAGGCCACACACACACACACACACACACACACACACACACACTCCCCAGACACTTCCTTCAACTCCTCCGGGGGGATCCTAAGGCGTTCCCAGGACAGTCGAGAGACATCGAGAGACATAGTCCCTCCAAGACACCTATCTCTAAGGGAGCGCCCAGCCACCCGGTGGAGGAAACTCATTCCAACCGCTTGTATCTGTGATCTTGTCCTTTGGGTCATTAAAGCTCATGACCATAGGTGAGGTCAGAACGTAGAGTGACCGGTAAATCCAGAGCTCCTTCTTCACCACAACAGTCCAACTGTCAATCACACGCTCCATCAAGACCCCGAGATACTTGAACTCCTCCACCTGGAGCAAGGACCCCCCACCCACCTGGAGAGGACAAGGACCCCACCCACCTGGAGAGGACAAGGACTCCACCCACCTGGAGAGGACAAGGACTCCACCCACCTGGAGAGAACAAGGACAACCCCACCCACCTGGAGAGAACAAGGACTCCACCCACCTGGAGAGAACAAGGACCCCCCACCCACCTGGAGAGATCAAGGACCCCCCACCCACCTGGAGAGAACAAGGACCCCACCCACCTGGAGGGTACAAGGACCCCCCACCCACCTCGAGAGAACAAGGACCCCCCACCCACCTGGAGAGGACAAGGACCCCACCCACCTGGAGGGTACAAGGACCCCCCACCCACCTCGAGAGAACAAGGACCCCCCACCCACCTGGAGAGGACAAGGACCCCACCCACCTGGAGGGTACAAGGACCCCCCACCCACCTGGAGAGAACAAGGACCCCCCACCCACCTGGAGAGGACAAGGACCCCCCACCCACCTGGAGAGGACAAGGACTCCACTCACCTGGAGAGAACAAGGACCCCCCACCCACCTGGAGAGAACAAGGACCCCCCACCCACCTGGAGAGAACAAGGACACCCCACCCACCTGGAGAGAACAAGGACCCCCCACCCACCTGGAGAGGACAAGGACCCCCCACCCACCTGGAGAGGACAAGGACTCCACCCACCTGGAGAGAACATGCCACCTTTTTCCGGTTGAGAATCATGACCTCAGATTTGGAGTGTGAAGCGTCTCATCCCCAGTCACTTCCCTCTCGTCCCAGTGCAGCTGCAGGTCCAGGTTTGATGGAGCCGTCAATGGAGGCTGAGAACTTGGTCCATTCGGACTCAATGTCCCCAGCGTCCCCCGGGACATGGGAGGAGCTCTCCTGGAGGTGTGAGTTGAAGACCCTCCTGACAGAGGCAAGACGTTCCCAACAGACTCCCACAATGCACTTGGGCCAAGTCTGTCCGGCTTCCTCCTCCACCAGAGGATCCAACTCACCACCAGGTGGTGCTCTACAGCTCCGCCCCTTTTCACCCGAGTGTCCAAGACACTTTTAAAATATTTTATCATTGTGAAATTTGTGCACCACCAAAGGGCTGCAACACGCCCCCTTCCACAACAACACGCCCCCTTCCACAACAACACGCCCCCTTCCACAACAACACGCCCCCTTCCACAACAACACGCCCCCTTCCACAACACGCCCCCTTCCACAACAACACGCCCCCTTCCACAACAACACGCCCCCTTCCACAACAACACGCCCCCTTCCACAACACGCCCCCTTCCACAACAACACGCCCCCTTCCACAACAACACGCCCCCTTCCACAACAACACGCCCCCTTTCACAACAACACGCCCCCTTCCACAACAACACGCCCCCTTCCACAACACGCCCCCTTCCACAACACGCCACCTTCCACAACAACACGCCCCCTTCCACAACAACACGCCCCCTTCCACAACAACACGCCTCCTTCCACAACACGCCCCCTTCCACAACAACACGCCCCCTTCCACAACAACACGCCCCCTTCCACAACACGCCCCCTTCCACACCACGCCCCCTTCCACAACAACACGACCCTTCCACAACAACACGCCCCCTTCCACAAGAACACGCCCCCTTCCACAACACGCCCCCTTCCACACCACGCCCCCTTCCACACCACGCCCCCTTCCACAACAACACGCCTCCTTCCACAACACGCCCCCTTCCACAACACTCCCCCTTCCACACCACGCCCCCTTCCACAACAACACGCCCCCTTCCACAACAACACGCCCCCTTCCACAACACGCCCCCTTCCACAACAACACGCCCCCTTCCACAACACGCCCCCTTCCACAACACGCCCCCTTCCACAACAACACGCCCCCTTCCACAACAACACGCCCCCTTCCACAACAACACGCCCCCTTCCACAACACGCCCCCTTCCACAACAACACGCCCCCTTCCACAACAACACGCCCCCTTCCACAACAACACGCCCCCTTCCACAACAACACGCCCCCTTCCACAACAACACGCCCCCTTCCACAACACGCCCCCTTCCACAACACGCCCCCTTCCACAACAACACGCCCCCTTCCACAACAACACGCCCCCTTCCACAACAACACGCCTCCTTACACAACACGCCCCCTTCCACAACAACACGCCCCCTTCCACAACAACACGCCCCCTTCCACAACAACACGCCCCCTTCCACAACACGCCCCCTTCCACACCACGCCCCCTTCCACAACAACACGCCCCCTTCCACAACAACACGACCCTTCCACAACAACACGCCCCCTTCCACAACAACACGCCCCCTTCCACAACACGCCCCCTTCCACACCACGCCCCCTTCCACACCACGCCCCCTTCCACAACAACACGCCTCCTTCCACAACACGCCCCCTTCCACAACACTCCCCCTTCCACACCACGCCCCCTTCCACAACAACACGCCCCCTTCCACAACAACACGCCCCCTTCCACAACACGCCCCCTTCCACAACAACACGCCCCCTTCCACAACACGCCCCCTTCCACAACACGCCCCCTTCCACACCACGCCCCCTTCCACAACAACACGCCCCCTTCCACAACAACACGCCCCCTTCCACAACAACACGCCCCCTTCCACAACAACACGCCCCCTTCCACAACACGCCCCCTTCCACAACACGCCCCCTTCCACAACAACACGCCCCCTTCCACAACAACACGCCCCCTTCCACAACAACACGCCTCCTTCCACAACACGCCCCCTTCCACAACAACACGCCCCCTTCCACAACAACACGCCCCCTTCCACAACAACACGCCCCCTTCCACAACACGCCCCCTTCCACACCACGCCCCCTTCCACAACAACACGACCCTTCCACAACAACACGCCCCCTTCCACAACAACACGCCCCCTTCCACAACACGCCCCCTTCCACACCACGCCCCCTTCCACACCACGCCCCCTTCCACAACAACACGCCTCCTTCCACAACACGCCCCCTTCCACAACACTCCCCCTTCCACACCACGCCCCCTTCCACAACAACACGCCCCCTTCCACAACAACACGCCCCCTTCCACAACACGCCCCCTTCCACAACAACACGCCCCCTTCCACAACACGCCCCCTTCCACACCACGCCCCCTTCCACAACAACACGCCCCCTTCCACAACAACACGCCCCCTTCCACAACAACACGCCCCCTTCCACAGCAACACGCCCCCTTCCACACCACGCCCCCTTCCACAACAACACGCCCCCTTCCACAACAACACGCCCCCTTCCACAACAACACGCCTCCTTACACAACACGCCCCCTTCCACAACAACACGCCCCCTTCCACAACAACACGCCCCCTTCCACAACAACACGCCCCCTTCCACAACACGCCCCCTTCCACAACACGCCCCCTTCCACAACAACACGCCCCCTTCCACAACAACACGCCCCCTTCCACAACAACACGCCTCCTTACACAACACGCCCCCTTCCACAACAACACGCCCCCTTCCACAACACGCCCCCTTCCACACCACGCCCCCTTCCACAACAACACGCCCCCTTCCACAACAACACGACCCTTCCACAACAACACGCCCCCTTCCACAACAACACGCCCCCTTCCACAACACGCCCCCTTCCACACCACGCCCCCTTCCACACCACGCCCCCTTCCACAACAACACGCCTCCTTCCACAACACGCCCCCTTCCACAACACTCCCCCTTCCACACCACGCCCCCTTCCACAACAACACGCCCCCTTCCACAACAACACGCCCCCTTCCACAACACGCCCCCTTCCACAACAACACGCCCCCTTCCACAACACGCCCCCTTCCACAACACGCCCCCTTCCACACCACGCCCCCTTCCACAACAACACGCCCCCTTCCACAACAACACGCCCCCTTCCACAACAACACGCCCCCTTCCACAACAACACGCCCCCTTCCACAACACGCCCCCTTCCACAACACGCCCCCTTCCACAACAACACGCCCCCTTCCACAACAACACGCCCCCTCCACAACAACACGCCTCCTTCCACAACACGCCCCCTTCCACAACAACACGCCCCCTTCCACAACAACACGCCCCCTTCCACAACAACACGCCCCCTTCCACAACACGCCCCCTTCCACACCACGCCCCCTTCCACAACAACACGACCCTTCCACAACAACACGCCCCCTTCCACAACAACACGCCCCCTTCCACAACACGCCCCCTTCCACACCACGCCCCCTTCCACACCACGCCCCCTTCCACAACAACACGCCTCCTTCCACAACACGCCCCCTTCCACAACACTCCCCCTTCCACACCACGCCCCCTTCCACAACAACACGCCCCCTTCCACAACAACACGCCCCCTTCCACAACACGCCCCCTTCCACAACAACACGCCCCCTTCCACAACACGCCCCCTTCCACACCACGCCCCCTTCCACAACAACACGCCCCCTTCCACAACAACACGCCCCCTTCCACAGCAACACGCCCCCTTCCACACCACGCCCCCTTCCACAACAACACGCCCCCTTCCACAACAACACGCCCCCTTCCACAACACGCCCCCTTCCACAGCCCTGTCTCTGACGTTCTGCTCTTCTCGGTTCTCAGCACTATCAAACGGTGGAGACTTTTGTGAAGTCGTGCGCCGGTTACTGTGTCGCCACATACGTGTTGGGCATCGGAGACCGACACAACGACAACATCATGATCACGGATAAAGGTAAACAACAACAACATCATGATCACGGATAAAGGTAAACAACAACAACATCATGATCACGGATGAAGGTAAACAACAACAACACCATGATCACGGATGAAGGTAAACAACAACATCATGATCACGGATAAAGGTAAACAACAACAACATCATGATCACGGATAAAGGTAAACAACAACAACATCATGATCACAGATAAAGGTAAACAACAACAACATCATGATCACGGATAAAGGTAAACAACAACAACATGATCACGGATGAAGGTAAACAACAACAACATCATGATCACGGATAAAGGTAAACAACAACAACATCATGATCACGGATAAAGGTAAACAACAACAACACCATGATCACGGATAAAGGTAAACAACAACAACATCATGATCACGGATAAAGGTAAACAACAACAACATGATCACGGATAAAGGTAAACAACAACAACATCATGATCACGGATAAAGGTAAACAACAACAACATCATGATCACGGATAAAGGTAAACAACAACAACACCATGATCACGGATAAAGGTAAACAACAACAACACCATGATCACGGATAAAGGTAAACAACAACACCATGATCACGGATAAAGGTAAACAACAACAACATCATGATCACGGATGAAGGTAAACAACAACATCATGATCACGGATAAAGGTAAACAACAACAACATCATGATCACGGATAAAGGTAAACAACAACAACACCATGATCACGGATAAAGGTAAACAACAACAACATCATGATCACGGATGAAGGTAAACAACAACATCATGATCACGGATAAAGGTAAACAACAACAACATCATGATCACGGATAAAGGTAAACAACAACAACATGCACCACCACGAGCCGCACGCACCACGAGCGAGCGGCGCCGCTTCTCCTCCGCTGCACCGGCGTTTCCACGCCCGAACACCGGCTCCGCGCTCCAGCACTCGCCGCCCCGGAGGTCTGTACCTGGGCGAAGGTGTGGCCCCAGCCCGCCACAGGAGCAGACACGGAGAGCGGGGCACCGGCTCCACCCGGAGAAAAGCAGCCCCATACAACCAAGGTACAGCCCCGTTTCTCTGCTTTCCCCGCTCCACAGACGGGGGCGATCTGGTCACAAAACTGGACTCAAATGCGTCTTGATTGGGCTAGAGCAACGCCGGCGTCTGGTATGTGGACTGCCGCTTCTGTCCCAACGTCTTTGTTTTGTTAGTCGTTTCCATTGTTTTGTTTTGTTCCTACGTCTCTGTGTTGTCTTCTGTCTACATCCCTGATCCTTAACTTCATCGGACATTACTGCACCGTCCATCGCTCATCTCCTCCCTCACTCCTGGACTATCTACTGCCCTAGCCGCCAGCTAACAGCTGGCTTAACACCTGCTGAGGTCCGTCATGGTATCGCGGGGCCTCCCTGCATTGCAGACAAGGTCTGGGGCAACCAACGCCACTCACTCCACCAGCTTCAACACCCGGTCCACTGCTGCTTTTTCACAACTCTGCCCACCAGCTTCTAGTTAACCAGCCTCTAGCCACCGCCAACATTCTAACTGGATTACTCTCATCTGCTGCTACGTTCCATCTCCTCCTCGGACTATCCCTCCCGCGCCTCCAGGCCACCGCTCCACCAACTTCTCGCCTACTCACCAACACCGCTGCTGACCTTCACCTCCTCAACCATAACCACCGTCTCCCAGCTGCTGCTGCCTCTGCAGCTAGCTCAGCTGGGATCCTTCACCGGCCCCGCTACATCCACAGGGGCTCTGGTCTCTCCCATAACCAACACTCCAACGACGGCTCACCTATCCCCTCACTCTGGACTAGTTTTCGCCCCCCTGTCACCCCCACCTGCCGCACTGCCAACCTCAGCAACCTCCGCCCCCCCACCCCTGCGCCCCCATCCATCTCCGCGCCCCCATCCATCTCCCTTGCACTGCTGAACTGCCGCTCCCTCTCCAACAAATCACCTGTTATATCTGAACTGCTACTGGACAATAACATTGATCTGCTTCTCCTCTGTGAAACATGGCAACAGCCCCTGGACTTCTATGCTCTCAACCAAGCCACTCCCTCCAACTACACTTACACTGCCAAACCCCGCCTCTCCGGGCGTGGGGGAGGTCTTGCTGTTATTCAAGCCGCCAAATCTGCCCACCTCTCCACCCTCATCAACAGCTCCCACCGGAGCCCTCGCACCCTGTTCTCCACCGTCAACAAGCTGCTCCAGCCACCGGACATCACTCCACCCTCCTCCCCTGACCTCTGCAACTCTTTCCTCCTTGCCTTCAATGACAAAATTTCCAAAATCAACAGCTCCATGACTGCCGTCTCCATTAACTCCATCACCACCCCCACCCCTGCCCCCCCCCTCTCCCTGACCACCCACCCTTCCCTCCCCTCACAACCTTCTCCTCTGTTAACTCCTCTCATATCATAGACCTCATCACCGCTTCCAAAACCACCACCTGCTCTCTCGACCCCCTCCCAACGACTCTAACCAAGGCCTGCCTCCCTGCTCTCATCCCCCATCTCACCACCCTCTTCAACCAGTCTTTATCCCTCGGCCATGTTCCTTCCATCTACAAACTGGCCTCCATCACCCCCATCCTCAAAAAACCCACCCTAGACTCCGCTAACCTCTCCAACTACCGTCCCATCTCCAACCTGCCGTTCCTCTCAAAAACGCTGGAACGCATCGTCGCCGCCCAACTTCACACCCACCTCCAGTCAAACAACCTCTATGAACCCCTCCAATCTGGCTCCGCCCACTTCACAGCACTGAAACAGCCCTGGTCAAAGTACTCAACGATCTCCTCACCTCTGCAGACTCCGGGGCCCTCAACATCCTGTTACTACTGGACCTCAGCGCAGCCTTTGACACTATAAACCATTCCATCCTCCTACAAAGGCTGCGCCAACTGGGTGTTGAGGGCTCTGCACTTGACTGGCTCACATCCTACCTCACCAACAGTCAAGAGTTCATTTCCCTCTCCGGTCACTCATCCACCCTCTCCCCAGTAACGCAGGGGGTCCCCCAGGGCTCAGTCCTCGGCCCCCTGCTCTTCATCTGCTACATCTTCCCCCTTGGTCACATCCTCCGCCAACTCAACCTGGACTTTCACTGCTACGCTGACGACACCCAGATGTACCTCACCACCAAATCCACCCAAAACCCTCCCCTCAGCCACACCCAAACCTGCATCTCTACAATAAAATCATGGCTCACTCTCAACTTCCTCAAACTGAACAGTGACAAAACAGAGCTCCTCCTCATTGGCACCAAATCCACTCTCAATAAAACTGGTCCCTTTTCACTCAGCATCGACACCTCGACCATCACCCCCTCTACCCTGGTACGCAATCTCGGTGTCATCATGGACCCCACCCTCTCCTTCACTCCCCATGTCAGCCACATTGTCAAGACCTCATACTTCCACCTCCACCTCATCGCCAAAATCCGACACTGCCTCACCCTCCCCGCTGCTGAATCCCTCATCCATGCCTTCATCTCCTCCCGCCTCCACTACTGCAACTCCCTCCTCACTGGCATCTCCTCCCATTCCCTCCATAGACTCCAAATGGTCCAAAACTCCGCTGCCCGCCTCCTCACCCACACCCGCCTCCTCACCCACACCCGCCTCCTCACCCACACCCGCCTCCTCACCCACACCCGCCTCCTCACCCACACCCGCCTCCTCACCCACACCCGCCTCCTCACCCACACCCGCCTCCTCACCCACACCCGCCTCCTCACCCACACCCGCCTCCTCACCCACACCCTCCTCCTCACCCACACCCGCCTCCTCACCCACACCCGCCTCCTCACCCACACCCGCCTCCTCACCCACACCCTCCTCCTCACCCACACCCGGTCCCGTGAACACATCACTCCCGTTCTCCGCTCTCTCCACTCTCTCCCCATCAAGCAGCGCATAAACTTTAAAATACTCCTCCTCACCTTCAAAGCTCTTCACCACCTTGCCCCCCCCTACCTGTCTGACCTCCTCATCCCCCACCGCCCCACCCGAGCTCTCCGATCCTCCTCCTCTCTCACCCTGACTGCACCAACATCCCGACTCAAAACTTTTGGCGACAGAGCATTCTCCCGAACAGCACCCCGACTCTGGAACTCCCTCCCCCCCGTCCCACTCTCCCTCACTCACAACATTCAAATCCCGCCTAAAAACATACCTCTTCACCCAAGCCTATGACCTCCCCTACCCCTAGCCTCCTCTACCCCATTGCCTACTCTTCTACCCCCTGTTACATCCCCATCTTTTTCTCTCTACTTCTTCTGTCTTGTTAATTTTATCTGTATATTAATGTGTTCTGTACGTGTTGTCCCCCCTGTCTGTAAATACACCCCCTTTTTTATTATGTTCAGCGTCTTTGGGTCACTGAAAAGCACTATATAAATAAAAGTTATTATTATTATTATTATTATTAACATCATGATCACGGATAAAGGTAAACAACAACAACATCTTGATCACGGATAAAGGTAAACAACAACAACATCATGATCACGGATAAAGGTAAACAACAACAACATCATGATCACGGATAAAGGTAAACAACAACAACATCATGATCACGGATAAAGGTAAACAACAACAACATCATGATCACGGATAAAGGTAAACAACAACAACACCATGATCACGGATAAAGGTAAACAACAACAACATCATGATCACGGATAAAGGTAAACAACAACAACATCATGATCACGGATAAAGGTAAACAACAACAACATCATGATCACGGATAAAGGTAAACAACAACAACATCATGATCACGGATAAAGGTAAACAACAACAACATCATGATCACGGATAAAGGTAAACAACAACAACACCATGATCACGGATAAAGGTAAACAACAACATCATGATCACGGATAAAGGTAAACAACAACAACATCATGATCACGGATAAAGGTAAACAACAACAACATCATGATCACGGATAAAGGTAAACAACAACAACATCATGATCACGGATAAAGGTAAACAACAACAACATCATGATCACGGATAAAGGTAAACAACAACAACATCATGATCACGGATAAAGGTAAACAACAACAACATCATGATCACGGATAAAGGTAAACAACAACAACACCATGATCACGGATAAAGGTAAACAACAACAACATCATGATCACGGATAAAGGTAAACAACAACAACATCATGATCACGGATAAAGGTAAACAACAGCTTGACCCGAGACACAGACGTGTTCGGCCCAGTCTCAGGTTAAAATCTCAGCCTTATTTAATAAATGTTATGGATAATTACTTGTATTTGTATGTATTGTGTATATGTATATACATGTGTATATGTATATATATACATATACATATACATATGTATATGTATATGTATATATATACATGTGTATATGTATATATATACATATACATATACATATGTATATGTATATGTATACATATACATATGTATTTGTCTTTTGAAGGAAACTTCTTCCACATCGACTTCGGTCACATTCTGGGGAACTGGAAGCGTGTTCTTGGCGTGAGTCGTGAGCGTGTTCCCTTCGTCCTGACTCCAGACTTCCTCTACGTCATGGGCCGCATCAAGCACAAGAACAGCCTCTACTTCGACCACTTCAAGGTGAGCCAGATGCCCTCCCCTTATGTCTGCTCTGTGTTTCAGGACATCTGCACTCAGGCCTCTCTGCTCAGTCTGCTTTGTGTTTCAGGACATCTGCACTCAGGCGTACCTCTCTCTGCGCACTCAGTCTCGACTCCTCGTCACGCTCTTCTCCATCATGATGCTCACTGGGATGAGGGAGCTGAGCGCGGCGCAGGACATGAAGTACCTGAGAGAGGTTCTGCAGGAGGGAAAGAGCGAGGATGAGGCCCGGAAACACTTCCTGGAACAGATTGACGTCTGCATCAACGACGGATGGACTGTCCAGACAAACTGGTGGATCCACATCTTCATGGGCATCAAGTAGAATCACTCTAAATGTACTTTTCACTCAAATAAAGGAAATTTTGCCCTAAACACGTCTTTATGTCTGTGATACAACCAGAGACTGAAGAGCATCACTTTAGTCATGAAACACAGGATGCATAGGAACTGAGACTTCATATCTATCTGTGACGTCATAGATGTAATCTAGATGACATCATCGATGACTTCATAGATGACGTCATAGATGACATCATAGATGACGTCACCTACTGGAGTTATACGTCTTCATTGCATGTATTTTACACTAAACAGGACTTAAGAAGACGTCCTCCTTGAATCACTTTAAAGCTGATGCACGCGGTCCCCTCTGGGGGGAGGAGCCTAAGCAGGAGGCGGAGTCTGCCTCACCTCCACACGCAGTTCAGGTCTGGAACCATCTCCTTGAGAGAGGCCGGACGCTCCACTTCTCTGGCGTTGCCTGCGGGGCGAGGGCAGGTCCAAGCTCATCGTGAGGGTCTGTGGGGAACGTCTTGTGGAGCCCCCTGTCAGCAAGGTCTTCTACTCACACCTGGGAGAGCTTCTCCCAGACCCCAGGGGAGGCTCGGGACATTGAGTCTGAGTGGACCATGTTCTCAGTCACAAGGTCTCAGGCGCCTGTCGCAGCAGAGACTCCTGAACCCGGTGGTGGACCAGAAGTGAGGGATTCTTGTGTCCTGTGTCTTCTCTCTTGTGTCTTGTGTCTTCTCTCTTGTGTCTTCTCTCTTGTGTCATGTGTCTTCTCTCTTGTGTCTTGTGTCTTCTCTCTTGTGTCTTGAGTCTTCTCTCTTGTGTCTTGTGTCTTCTCTCTTGTGTCTTGTGTCTTCTCTCTTGTGTCTTGTGTCTTGAGTCTTGTGTCTTGTGTCTTCTCTCTTGTGTCTTTTCTCTTGTGTCTTGTGTCTTCTCTCTTGTGTTTTGTGTCTTCTCTCTTGTGTCTTGTGTCTTCTCTCTTGTGTCTTGTGTCTTCTCTCTTGTGTCTTCTCTCTTGTGTCTTGTGTCTTGAGTCTTGGGTCTTGTGTCTTGTGTCTTCTCTTTTGTGTCTTGTGTCTTCTCTCTTGTGTCTTGTGTCTTGTGTCTTCTTTCTTGTGTCTTGTGTCTTCTCTCTTGTGTCTTCTCTCT
This sequence comes from Eucyclogobius newberryi, assembly GCF_026437365.1. NCBI lineage: Eukaryota > Metazoa > Chordata > Actinopteri > Gobiiformes > Gobiidae > Eucyclogobius > Eucyclogobius newberryi. The sequence goes on from NW_027316538.1 coordinate 215,404, forward strand.
TGTGTCTTGTGTCTCGTGTCTTGTGTCTTGTGTCTTGAGTCTTCTCCCTTGTGTCTTGTGTCTCGTGTCTTGTGTCTTGAGTCTTCTCCCTTGTGTCTTCTCTCTTGTGTCTTCTCTCTTGTGTCATGTGTCTTCTCTCTTGTGTCTTGTGTCTTCTCTCTTGTGTCTTGTGTCTTCTCTCTTGTGTCTTGTGTCTTCTCTCTTGTGTCTTCTCTCTTGTGTCATGTGTCTTCTCTCTTGTGTCTTGTGTCTTCTCTCTTGTGTCTTGAGTCTTCTCTCTTGTGTCTTGTGTCTTCTCTCTTGTGTCTTGTGTCTTCTCTCTTGTGTCTTGTGTCTTCTCTCTTCTGTCTTCTCTCTTGTGTCTAGTGTCTTTTCTCTTGTGTCTTGTGTCTTGTGTCTTCTCTCTTGTGTCTTGTGTCTTCTCTCTTGTGTCTTGTGTCTTTAGTCTTGTGTCTTGTGTCTTCTCTCTTCTGTCTTGTGTCTTCTCTCTTGTGTCTTGTGTCTTGAGTCTTGGGTCTTGTGTCTTGTGTCTTCTCTTTTGTGTCTTGTGTCTTCTCTCTTGTGTCTTGTGTCTTGTGTCTTCTCTCTTGTGTCTTCTTTCTTGTGTCTTGTGTCTTCTCTCTTGTGTCTTGTGTCTTGAGTCTTGTGTCTTCTCTCTTGTGTCTTCTCTCTTGTGTCTTGTGTCTTGTGTCTCGTGTCTTGTGTCTTGTGTCTTGTGTCTTGTATCTTGAGTCTTCTCCCTTGTGTCTTGTGTCTCGTGTCTTGTGTCTTGAGTCTTCTCCCTTGTGTCTTCTCTCTTGTGTCATGTGTCTTCTCTCTTGTGTCTTCTCTCTTGTGTCTTGTGTCTTCTCTCTTGTGTCTTGTGTCTTGAGTCTTCTCTCTTGTGTCTTCTCTCTTGTGTCTTGTGTCTTCTCTCTTGTGTCTTGTGTCTTGTGTCTTGTGTCTCGTGTCTCGTGTCTTGTGTCTTGTGTCTTGTGTCTTGTGTCTTGTGTCTTGTGTCTTGAGTCTTCTCCCTTGTGTCTTGTGTCTCGTGTCTTGTGTCTTGAGTCTTCTCCCTTGTGTCTTCTCTCTTGTGTCATGTGTCTTCTCTCTTGTGTCTTGTGTCTTCTCTTTTGTGTCTTGTGTCTTCTCTCTTGTGTCTTGAGTCTTCTCTCTTGTGTCTTGTGTCTTCTCTCTTGTGTCTTGTGTCTTCTCTCTTGTGTCTTGTGTCTTGAGTCTTCTCTCTTGTGTCTTCTCTCTTGTGTCATGTGTCTTCTCTCTTGTGTCTTGTGTCTTCTCTCTTGTGTCTTGTGTCGTCTCTCTTGTGTCTTGTGTCTTCTCTCTTGTGTCTTGTGTCTTCTCTCTTGTGTCTTGTGTCGTCTCTCTTGTGTCTTGTGTCTTCTCTCTTGTGTCTTGTGTCTTCTCTCTTGTGTCTTGTGTCGTCTCTCTTGTGTCTTGTGTCTTCTCTCTTGTGTCTTGTGTCTTCTCTCTTGTGTCTTGTGTCTTCTCTCTTGTGTCTTGTGTCTTCTCTCTTGTAACTTGTGTCTTGAGTCTTGTGTCTTGTGTCTTGTTTCTTCTCTCTTGTGTCTTCTCTCTTGTGTCTTGTGTCTTGTGTCTCGTGTCTCGTGTCTTGTGTCTTATGTCTTGTGTCTTGAGTCTTCTCCCTTGTGTCTTGTGTCTCGTGTCTTGTGTCTTGAGTCTTCTCCCTTGTGTCTTCTCTCTTGTGTCTTCTCTCTTGTGTCATGTGTCTTCTCTCTTGTGTCTTGTGTCTTCTCTCTTGTGTCTTGTGTCTTCTCTCTTGTGTCTTGTGTCTTCTCTCTTGTGTCTTCTCTCTTGTGTCATATGTCTTCTCTCTTGTGTCTTGTGTCTTCTCTCTTGTGTCTTGAGTCTTCTCTCTTGTGTCTTGTGTCTTCTCTCTTGTGTCTTTTGTCTTCTCTCTTGTGTCTTGTGTCTTGAGTCTTGTGTCTTGTGTCTTCTCTCTTGTGTCTTCTCTCTTGTGTCTTGTGTCTGGTGTCTTCTCTCTTGTGTCTTGTGTCTTCTCTCTTGTGTCTTGTGTCTTGAGTCTTGGGTCTTGTGTCTTGTGTCTTCGCTCTTGTGTCTTGTGTCTTGAGTCGTGGGTCTTGTGTCTTGTGTCTTCTCTCTTGTGTCTTGTGTCTTCTCTCTTGTGTCTTCTCTCTTGTGTCTTGTGTCTTCTCTCTTGTGTCTTGTGTCTTGAGTCTTGGGTCTTGTGTCTTGTGTCTTCTCTCTTGTGTCTTGTGTCTTCTCTCTTGTGTCTTGTGTCTTCTCTCTTGTGTCTTGTGTCTTCTCTCTTGTGTCTTGTGTCTTGAGTCTTGTGTCTTGTGTCTTGTTTCTTCTCTCTTGTGTCTTCTCTCTTGTGTCTTGTGTCTTGTGTCTCGTGTCTCGTGTCTTGTGTCTTATGTCTTGTGTCTTGAGTCTTCTCCCTTGTGTCTTGTGTCTCGTGTCTTGTGTCTTGAGTCTTCTCCCTTGTGTCTTCTCTCTTGTGTCTTCTCTCTTGTGTCATGTGTCTTCTCTCTTGTGTCTTGTGTCTTCTCTCTTGTGTCTTGTGTCTTCTCTCTTGTGTCTTGTGTCTTCTCTCTTGTGTCTTCTCTCTTGTGTCATATGTCTTCTCTCTTTTGTCTTGTGTCTTCTCTCTTGTGTCTTGAGTCTTCTCTCTTGTGTCTTGTGTCTTCTCTCTTGTGTCTTTTGTCTTCTCTCTTGTGTCTTGTGTCTTGAGTCTTGTGTCTTCTCTCTTGTGTCTTCTCTCTTGTGTCTTGTGTCTGGTGTCTTCTCTCTTGTGTCTTGTGTCTTCTCTCTTGTGTCTTGTGTCTTCTCTCTTGTGTCTTGAGTCTTGGGTCTTGTGTCTTGTGTCTTCTCTCTTGTGTCTTGTGTCTTGAGTCGTGGGTCTTGTGTCTTGTGTCTTCTCTCTTGTGTCTTGTGTCTTCTCTCTTGTGTCTTGTGTCTTCTCTCTTGTGTCTTGTGTCTTGAGTCTTGGGTCTTGTGTCTTGTGTCTTCTCTTTTGTGTCTTGTGTCTTCTCTCTTGTGTCTTGTGTCTTGTGTCTTCTCTCTTGTGTCTTGTGTCTTCTCTCTTGTGTCTTGAGTCTTGAGTCTTGTGTCTTGTGTCTTATGTCTTCTCTCTTGTGTCTTCTCTCTTGTGTCTTGTGTCTTGTGTCTCGTGTCTTGTGTCTTGTGTCTTGAGTCTTGGGTCTTGTGTCTTGTGTCTTCTCTTTTGTGTCTTGTGTCTTCTGTCTTGTGTCTTGTGTCTTGTGTCTTCTCTCTTGTGTCTTGTGTCTTCTCTCTTGTGTCTTGTGTCTTGAGTCTTGAGTCTTGTGTCTTGTGTCTTCTCTCTTGTGTCTTCTCTCTTGTGTCTTGTGTCTCGTGTCTTGTGTCTTGTGTCTTGTGTCTTGTGTCTTGTGTCTTGAGTCTTCTCCCTTGTGTCTTGTGTCTCGTGTCTTGTGTCTTGAGTCTTCTCCCTTGTGTCTTCTCTCTTGTGTCTTGTGTCTTCTCTCTTGTGTCTTCTCTCTTGTGTCTTTTGTCTTCTCTCTTGTGTCTTGTGTCTTGAGTCTTCTCTCTTGTGTCTTCTCTCTTGTGTCTTGTGTCTTCTCTCTTGTGTTTTCTCTCTTGTGTCTTGTGTCTAGTGTCTCTTGTCTCGTGTCTCGTGTCTTGTGTCTTGTGTCTTGTGTCTTGAGTCTTCTCCCTTGTGTCTTGTGTCTCGTGTCTTGTGTCTTGAGTCTTCTCCCTTGTGTCTTCTCTCTTGTGTCATGTGTCTTCTCTCTTGTGTCTTGTGTCTTCTCTCTTGTGTCTTGTGTCTTCTCTCTTGTGTCTTGAGTCTTCTCTCTTGTGTCTTGTGTCTTCTCTCTTGTGTCTTGTGTCTTCTCTCTTGTGTCTTGTGTCTTGAGTCTTCTCTCTGGTGTCATCTCTCTTGTATCTTGTGTCTTCTCTCTTGTGTCTTGTGTCTTCTCTCTTGTGTCTTGTGTCTTCTCTCTTGTGTCTTGTGTCGTCTCTCTTGTGTGTTGTGTCTTCTCTCTTGTGTCTTGTGTCTTCTCTCTTGTGTCTTGTGTCTTCTCTCTTGTGTCTTGTGTCTTGAGTCTTGTGTCTTGTGTCTTGTTTCTTCTCTCTAGTGTCTTCTCTCTTGTGTCTTCTCTCTTGTGTCTTGTGTCTTGTGTCTCGTGTCTTGTGTCTTATGTCTTGTGTCTTGAGTCTTCTCCCTTGTGTCTTGTGTCTCGTGTCTTGTGTCTTGAGTCTTCTCCCTTGTGTCTTCTCTCTTGTGTCTTCTCTCTTGTGTCATGTGTCTTCTCTCTTGTGTCTTCTCTCTTGTGTCTTGTGTCTTCTCTCTTGTGTCTTGTGTCTTCTCTCTTGTGTCTTCTCTCTTGTGTCATGTGTCTTCTCTCTTGTGTCTTGTGTCTTCTCTCTTGTGTCTTGAGTCTTCTCTCTTGTGTCTTGTGTCTTCTCTCTTGTGTCTTGTGTCTTCTCTCTTGTGTCTTGTGTCTTCTCTCTTGTGTCTTGTGTCTTCTCTCTTGTGTCTTGTGTCTTCTCTCTTCTGTCTTCTCTCTTGTGTCTTGTGTCTTTAGTCTTGTGTCTTGTGTCTTCTCTCTTCTGTCTTGTGTCTTCTCTCTTGTGTCTTGTGTCTTGAGTCTTGGGTCTTGTGTCTTGTGTCTTCTCTTTTGTGTCTTGTGTCTTCTCTCTTGTGTCTTGTGTCTTGTGTCTTCTCTCTTGTGTCTTGTGTCTTCTTTCTTGTGTCTTGTGTCTTCTCTCTTGTGTCTTGTGTCTTGAGTCTTGTGTCTTCTCTCTTGTGTCTTCTCTCTTGTGTCTTGTGTCTTGTGTCTCGTGTCTTGTGTCTTGTGTCTTGTATCTTGAGTCTTCTCCCTTGTGTCTTGTGTCTCGTGTCTTGTGTCTTGAGTCTTCTCCCTTGTGTCTTCTCTCTTGTGTCATGTGTCTTCTCTCTTGTGTCTTCTCTCTTGTGTCTTGTGTCTTCTCTCTTGTGTCTTGTGTCTTGAGTCTTCTCTCTTGTGTCTTCTCTCTTGTGTCTTGTGTCTTCTCTCTTGTGTCTTGTGTCTTGTGTCTCGTGTCTCGTGTCTTGTGTCTTGTGTCTTGTGTCTTGTGTCTTGTGTCTTGAGTCTTCTCCCTTGTGTCTTGTGTCTCGTGTCTTGTCTTGAGTCTTCTCCCTTGTGTCTTCTCTCTTGTGTCATGTGTCTTCTCTCTTGTGTCTTGTGTCTTCTCTTTTGTGTCTTGTGTCTTCTCTCTTGTGTCTTGAGTCTTCTCTCTTGTGTCTTGTGTCTTCTCTCTTGTGTCTTGTGTCTTCTCTCTTGTGTCTTGAGTCTTCTCTCTTGTGTCTTCTCTCTTGAGTCTTCTCTCTTGTGTCTTGTGTCTTCTCTCTTGTGTCTTGTGTCTTCTCTCTTGTGTCTTGTGTCTTGTGTCTTCTCTCTTGTGTCTTGTGTCTTCTCTCTTGTGTCTTGTGTCTTCTCTCTTGTGTCTTGTGTCTTCTCCCTTGTGTCTTGTGTCTCGTGTCTTGTGTCTTGAGTCTTCTCCCTTGTGTCTTCTCTCTTGTGTCTTCTCTCTTGTGTCATGTGTCTTCTCTCTTGTGTCTTGTGTCTTCTCTCTTGTGTCTTGTGTCTTCTCTCTTGTGTCTTGTGTCTTCTCTCTTGTGTCTTCTCTCTTGTGTCATATGTCTTCTCTCTTGTGTCTTGTGTCTTCTCCCTTGTGTCTTGTGTCTCGTGTCTTGTGTCTTCTCTCTTGTGTCTTGTGTCTTGTGTCTTCTCTCTTGTGTCTTGTGTCTTCTCTCTTGTGTCTTGTGTCTTCTCTCTTGTGTCTTGTGTCTTCTCCCTTGTGTCTTGTGTCTCGTGTCTTGTGTCTTGAGTCTTCTCCCTTGTGTCTTCTCTCTTGTGTCTTGTGTCTTCTCTCTTGTGTCTTCTCTCTTGTGTCTTGTGTCTTGAGTCTTGGGTCTTGTGTCTTGTGTCTTCTCTTTTGTGTCTTGTGTCTTCTCTCTTGTGTCTTGTGTCTTGTGTCTTCTTTCTTGTGTCTTGTGTCTTCTCTCTTGTGTCTTCTCTCTTGTGTCTTGTGTCTCGTGTCTTGTGTCTTGTGTCTTGAGTCTTCTCCCTTGTGTCTTGTGTCTCGTGTCTTGTGTCTTGAGTCTTCTCCCTTGTGTCTTCTCTCTTGTGTCTTCTCTCTTGTGTCATGTGTCTTCTCTCTTGTGTCTTGTGTCTTCTCTCTTGTGTCTTGTGTCTTCTCTCTTGTGTCTTGTGTCTTCTCTCTTGTGTCTTCTCTCTTGTGTCATGTGTCTTCTCTCTTGTGTCTTGTGTCTTCTCTCTTGTGTCTTGAGTCTTCTCTCTTGTGTCTTGTGTCTTCTCTCTTGTGTCTTGTGTCTTCTCTCTTGTGTCTTGTGTCTTCTCTCTTCTGTCTTCTCTCTTGTGTCTAGTGTCTTTTCTCTTGTGTCTTGTGTCTTGTGTCTTCTCTCTTGTGTCTTGTGTCTTCTCTCTTGTGTCTTGTGTCTTTAGTCTTGTGTCTTGTGTCTTCTCTCTTCTGTATTGTGTCTTCTCTCTTGTGTCTTGTGTCTTGAGTCTTGGGTCTTGTGTCTTGTGTCTTCTCTTTTGTGTCTTGTGTCTTCTCTCTTGTGTCTTGTGTCTTGTGTCTTCTCTCTTGTGTCTTCTTTCTTGTGTCTTGTGTCTTCTCTCTTGTGTCTTGTGTCTTGAGTCTTGTGTCTTCTCTCTTGTGTCTTCTCTCTTGTGTCTTGTGTCTTGTGTCTCGTGTCTTGTGTCTTGTGTCTTGTATCTTGAGTCTTCTCCCTTGTGTCTTGTGTCTCGTGTCTTGTGTCTTGAGTCTTCTCCCTTGTGTCTTCTCTCTTGTGTCATGTGTCTTCTCTCTTGTGTCTTCTCTCTTGTGTCTTGTGTCTTCTCTCTTGTGTCTTGTGTCTTGAGTCTTCTCTCTTGTGTCTTCTCTCTTGTGTCTTGTGTCTTCTCTCTTGTGTCTTGTGTCTTGTGTCTTGTGTCTCGTGTCTCGTGTCTTGTGTCTTGTGTCTTGTGTCTTGTGTCTTGTGTCTTGTGTCTTGAGTCTTCTCCCTTGTGTCTTGTGTCTCGTGTCTTGTGTCTTGAGTCTTCTCCCTTGTGTCTTCTCTCTTGTGTCATGTGTCTTCTCTCTTGTGTCTTGTGTCTTCTCTTTTGTGTCTTGTGTCTTCTCTCTTGTGTCTTGAGTCTTCTCTCTTGTGTCTTGTGTCTTCTCTCTTGTGTCTTGTGTCTTCTCTCTTGTGTCTTGTGTCTTGAGTCTTCTCTCTTGTGTCTTCTCTCTTGTGTCATGTGTCTTCTCTCTTGTGTCTTGTGTCTTCTCTCTTGTGTCTTGTGTCGTCTCTCTTGTGTCTTGTGTCTTCTCTCTTGTGTCTTGTGTCTTCTCTCTTGTGTCTTGTGTCGTCTCTCTTGTGTCTTGTGTCTTCTCTCTTGTGTCTTGTGTCTTCTCTCTTGTGTCTTGTGTCGTCTCTCTTGTGTCTTGTGTCTTCTCTCTTGTGTCTTGTGTCTTCTCTCTTGTGTCTTGTGTCTTCTCTCTTGTGTCTTGTGTCTTCTCTCTTGTAACTTGTGTCTTGAGTCTTGTGTCTTGTGTCTTGTTTCTTCTCTCTTGTGTCTTCTCTCTTGTGTCTTGTGTCTTGTGTCTCGTGTCTCGTGTCTTGTGTCTTATGTCTTGTGTCTTGAGTCTTCTCCCTTGTGTCTTGTGTCTCGTGTCTTGTGTCTTGAGTCTTCTCCCTTGTGTCTTCTCTCTTGTGTCTTCTCTCTTGTGTCATGTGTCTTCTCTCTTGTGTCTTGTGTCTTCTCTCTTGTGTCTTGTGTCTTCTCTCTTGTGTCTTGTGTCTTCTCTCTTGTGTCTTCTCTCTTGTGTCATATGTCTTCTCTCTTGTGTCTTGTGTCTTCTCTCTTGTGTCTTGAGTCTTCTCTCTTGTGTCTTGTGTCTTCTCTCTTGTGTCTTTTGTCTTCTCTCTTGTGTCTTGTGTCTTGAGTCTTGTGTCTTGTGTCTTCTCTCTTGTGTCTTCTCTCTTGTGTCTTGTGTCTGGTGTCTTCTCTCTTGTGTCTTGTGTCTTCTCTCTTGTGTCTTGTGTCTTGAGTCTTGGGTCTTGTGTCTTGTGTCTTCGCTCTTGTGTCTTGTGTCTTGAGTCGTGGGTCTTGTGTCTTGTGTCTTCTCTCTTGTGTCTTGTGTCTTCTCTCTTGTGTCTTGTGTCTTCTCTCTTGTGTCTTGTGTCTTCTCTCTTGTGTCTTGTGTCTTGAGTCTTGGGTCTTGTGTCTTGTGTCTTCTCTCTTGTGTCTTGTGTCTTCTCTCTTGTGTCTTGTGTCTTCTCTCTTGTGTCTTGTGTCTTCTCTCTTGTGTCTTGTGTCTTGAGTCTTGTGTCTTGTGTCTTGTTTCTTCTCTCTTGTGTCTTCTCTCTTGTGTCTTGTGTCTTGTGTCTCGTGTCTCGTGTCTTGTGTCTTATGTCTTGTGTCTTGAGTCTTCTCCCTTGTGTCTTGTGTCTCGTGTCTTGTGTCTTGAGTCTTCTCCCTTGTGTCTTCTCTCTTGTGTCTTCTCTCTTGTGTCATGTGTCTTCTCTCTTGTGTCTTGTGTCTTCTCTCTTGTGTCTTGTGTCTTCTCTCTTGTGTCTTGTGTCTTCTCTCTTGTGTCTTCTCTCTTGTGTCATATGTCTTCTCTCTTTTGTCTTGTGTCTTCTCTCTTGTGTCTTGAGTCTTCTCTCTTGTGTCTTGTGTCTTCTCTCTTGTGTCTTTTGTCTTCTCTCTTGTGTCTTGTGTCTTGAGTCTTGTGTCTTCTCTCTTGTGTCTTCTCTCTTGTGTCTTGTGTCTGGTGTCTTCTCTCTTGTGTCTTGTGTCTTCTCTCTTGTGTCTTGTGTCTTCTCTCTTGTGTCTTGAGTCTTGGGTCTTGTGTCTTGTGTCTTCTCTCTTGTGTCTTGTGTCTTGAGTCGTGGGTCTTGTGTCTTGTGTCTTCTCTCTTGTGTCTTGTGTCTTCTCTCTTGTGTCTTGTGTCTTCTCTCTTGTGTCTTGTGTCTTGAGTCTTGGGTCTTGTGTCTTGTGTCTTCTCTTTTGTGTCTTGTGTCTTCTCTCTTGTGTCTTGTGTCTTGTGTCTTCTCTCTTGTGTCTTGTGTCTTCTCTCTTGTGTCTTGAGTCTTGAGTCTTGTGTCTTGTGTCTTGTGTCTTCTCTCTTGTGTCTTCTCTCTTGTGTCTTGTGTCTTGTGTCTCGTGTCTTGTGTCTTGTGTCTTGAGTCTTGGGTCTTGTGTCTTGTGTCTTCTCTTTTGTGTCTTGTGTCTTCTGTCTTGTGTCTTGTGTCTTGTGTCTTCTCTCTTGTGTCTTGTGTCTTCTCTCTTGTGTCTTGTGTCTTGAGTCTTGAGTCTTGTGTCTTGTGTCTTCTCTCTTGTGTCTTCTCTCTTGTGTCTTGTGTCTCGTGTCTTGTGTCTTGTGTCTTGTGTCTTGTGTCTTGAGTCTTCTCCCTTGTGTCTTGTGTCTCGTGTCTTGTGTCTTGAGTCTTCTCCCTTGTGTCTTCTCTCTTGTGTCATGTGTCTTCTCTCTTGTGTCTTCTCTCTTGTGTCTTGTGTCTTCTCTCTTGTGTCTTGTGTCTTGAGTCTTCTCTCTTGTGTCTTCTCTCTTGTGTCTTGTGTCTTCTCTCTTGTGTTTTCTCTCTTGTGTCTTGTGTCTAGTGTCTCTTGTCTCGTGTCTCGTGTCTTGTGTCTTGTGTCTTGTGTCTTGAGTCTTCTCCCTTGTGTCTTGTGTCTCGTGTCTTGTGTCTTGAGTCTTCTCCCTTGTGTCTTCTCTCTTGTGTCATGTGTCTTCTCTCTTGTGTCTTGTGTCTTCTCTCTTGTGTCTTGTGTCTTCTCTCTTGTGTCTTGAGTCTTCTCTCTTGTGTCTTGTGTCTTCTCTCTTGTGTCTTGTGTCTTCTCTCTTGTGTCTTGTGTCTTGAGTCTTCTCTCTTGTGTCATCTCTCTTGTATCTTGTGTCTTCTCTCTTGTGTCTTGTGTCTTCTCTCTTGTGTCTTGTGTCTTCTCTCTTGTGTCTTGTGTCGTCTCTCTTGTGTGTTGTGTCTTCTCTCTTGTGTCTTGTGTCTTCTCTCTTGTGTCTTGTGTCTTCTCTCTTGTGTCTTGTGTCTTGAGTCTTGTGTCTTGTGTCTTGTTTCTTCTCTCTAGTGTCTTCTCTCTTGTGTCTTCTCTCTTGTGTCTTGTGTCTTGTGTCTCGTGTCTTGTGTCTTATGTCTTGTGTCTTGAGTCTTCTCCCTTGTGTCTTGTGTCTCGTGTCTTGTGTCTTGAGTCTTCTCCCTTGTGTCTTCTCTCTTGTGTCTTCTCTCTTGTGTCATGTGTCTTCTCTCTTGTGTCTTCTCTCTTGTGTCTTGTGTCTTCTCTCTTGTGTCTTGTGTCTTCTCTCTTGTGTCTTCTCTCTTGTGTCATGTGTCTTCTCTCTTGTGTCTTGTGTCTTCTCTCTTGTGTCTTGAGTCTTCTCTCTTGTGTCTTGTGTCTTCTCTCTTGTGTCTTGTGTCTTCTCTCTTGTGTCTTGTGTCTTCTCTCTTGTGTCTTGTGTCTTCTCTCTTGTGTCTTGTGTCTTCTCTCTTCTGTCTTCTCTCTTGTGTCTTGTGTCTTTAGTCTTGTGTCTTGTGTCTTCTCTCTTCTGTCTTGTGTCTTCTCTCTTGTGTCTTGTGTCTTGAGTCTTGGGTCTTGTGTCTTGTGTCTTCTCTTTTGTGTCTTGTGTCTTCTCTCTTGTGTCTTGTGTCTTGTGTCTTCTCTCTTGTGTCTTGTGTCTTCTTTCTTGTGTCTTGTGTCTTCTCTCTTGTGTCTTGTGTCTTGAGTCTTGTGTCTTCTCTCTTGTGTCTTCTCTCTTGTGTCTTGTGTCTTGTGTCTCGTGTCTTGTGTCTTGTGTCTTGTATCTTGAGTCTTCTCCCTTGTGTCTTGTGTCTCGTGTCTTGTGTCTTGAGTCTTCTCCCTTGTGTCTTCTCTCTTGTGTCATGTGTCTTCTCTCTTGTGTCTTCTCTCTTGTGTCTTGTGTCTTCTCTCTTGTGTCTTGTGTCTTGAGTCTTCTCTCTTGTGTCTTCTCTCTTGTGTCTTGTGTCTTCTCTCTTGTGTCTTGTGTCTTGTGTCTCGTGTCTCGTGTCTTGTGTCTTGTGTCTTGTGTCTTGTGTCTTGTGTCTTGTGTCTTGAGTCTTCTCCCTTGTGTCTTGTGTCTCGTGTCTTGTCTTGAGTCTTCTCCCTTGTGTCTTCTCTCTTGTGTCATGTGTCTTCTCTCTTGTGTCTTGTGTCTTCTCTTTTGTGTCTTGTGTCTTCTCTCTTGTGTCTTGAGTCTTCTCTCTTGTGTCTTGTGTCTTCTCTCTTGTGTCTTGTGTCTTCTCTCTTGTGTCTTGAGTCTTCTCTCTTGTGTCTTCTCTCTTGAGTCTTCTCTCTTGTGTCTTGTGTCTTCTCTCTTGTGTCTTGTGTCTTCTCTCTTGTGTCTTGTGTCTTGTGTCTTCTCTCTTGTGTCTTGTGTCTTCTCTCTTGTGTCTTGTGTCTTCTCTCTTGTGTCTTGTGTCTTCTCCCTTGTGTCTTGTGTCTCGTGTCTTGTGTCTTGAGTCTTCTCCCTTGTGTCTTCTCTCTTGTGTCTTCTCTCTTGTGTCATGTGTCTTCTCTCTTGTGTCTTGTGTCTTCTCTCTTGTGTCTTGTGTCTTCTCTCTTGTGTCTTGTGTCTTCTCTCTTGTGTCTTCTCTCTTGTGTCATATGTCTTCTCTCTTGTGTCTTGTGTCTTCTCCCTTGTGTCTTGTGTCTCGTGTCTTGTGTCTTCTCTCTTGTGTCTTGTGTCTTGTGTCTTCTCTCTTGTGTCTTGTGTCTTCTCTCTTGTGTCTTGTGTCTTCTCTCTTGTGTCTTGTGTCTTCTCCCTTGTGTCTTGTGTCTCGTGTCTTGTGTCTTGAGTCTTCTCCCTTGTGTCTTCTCTCTTGTGTCTTCTCTCTTGTGTCATGTGTCTTCTCTCTTGTGTCTTGAGTCTTCTCTCTTGTGTCTTGTGTCTTCTCTCTTGTGTCTTTTGTCTTCTCTCTTGTGTCTTGAGTCTTGTGTCTTGTGTCTTCTCTCTTGTGTCTTCTCTCTTGTGTCTTGTGTCTGGTGTCTTCTCTCTTGTGTCTTGTGTCTTCTCTCTTGTGTCTTGTGTCTTCTCTCTTGTGTCTTCTCTCTTGTGTCTTGTGTCTTCTCTCTTTTGTCTTGAGTCTTGGGTCTTGTGTCTTGTGTCTTCTCTCTTGTGTCTTGTGTCTTGAGTCGTGGGTCTTGTGTCTTGTGTCTTCTCTCTTGTGTCTTGTGTCTTCTCTCTTTTGTCTTGTGTCTTCTCTCTTGTGTCTTGTGTCTTCTCTCTTGTGTCTTGTGTCTTGAGTCTTGAGTCTTGTGTCTTCTCTTTTGTGTCTTGTGTCTTCTCTCTTGTGTCTTGTGTCTTCTCTCTTGTGTCTTGTGTCTTCTCTCTTGTGTCTTCTCTCTTGTGTCTTGTGTCTTGTGTCTCGTGTCTTGTGTTTTGTGTCTTGAGTCTTGGGTCTTGTGTCTTGTGTCTTCTCTTTTGTGTCTTGTGTCTTCTGTCTTGTGTCTTGTGTCTTGTGTCTTCTCTCTTGTGTCTTGTGTCTTCTCTCTTGTGTCTTGTGTCTTGAGTCTTGAGTCTTGTGTCTTGTGTCTTGTGTCTTGTGTCTTCTCTCTTGTGTCTTCTCTCTTGTGTCTTGTGTCTCGTGTCTTGTGTCTTGTGTCTTGAGTCTTCTCCCTTGTGTCTTGTGTCTCGTGTCTTGTGTCTTGAGTCTTCTCCCTTGTGTCTTCTCTCTAGTGTCATGTGTCTTCTCTCTTGTGTCTTCTCTCTTGTGTCTTGTGTCTTCTCTCTTGTGTCTTGTGTCTTGAGTCTTCTCTCTTGTGTCTTCTCTCTTGTGTCTTCTCTCTTGTGTCTTGTGTCTCGTGTCTTGTGTCTTGTGTCTTGAGTCTTCTCCCTTGTGTCTTGTGTCTCGTGTCTTGTGTCTTGAGTCTTCTCCCTTGTGTCTTCTCTCTTGTGTCATGTGTCTTCTCTCTTGTGTCTTGTGTCTTGTGTCTTCTCTCTTGTGTCTTGTGTCTTCTCTCTTGTGTCTTGTGTCTTGAGTCTTATTTCTTGTGTCTTCTCTCTTGTGTCTTGTGTCATCTCTCTTGTATTTTGTTTCTTCTCTCTTGTGTCTTGTGTCTTCTCTCTTGTGTCTTGTGTCTTCTCTCTTGTGTCTTGTGTCGTCTCTCTTGTGTCTTGTGTCTTCTGTCTTGTGTCTTGTGTCTTGTGTCTTCTCTCTTGTGTCTTGTGTCTTCTCTCTTGTGTCTTGTGTCTTGAGTCTTGTATCTTGTGTCTTGTGTCTTGTGTCTTGTGTCTTGAGTCTTCTCCCTTGTGTCTTGTGTCTTGTGTCTTGAGTCTTTTCCCTTGTGTCTTCTCTCTTGTCTTCTCTCTTGTGTCATGTGTCTTCTCTCATGTGTCTTGTGTCTTCTCTCTTGTGTCATGAGTCTTCTCTCTTGTGTCTTGTGTCTTCTCTCTTGTGTCTTGTGTCTTCTCTCTTGTGTCTTGTGTCTTTTGTCTTCTCTCTTGTGTCTTGAGTCTTCTCTCTTGTGTCTTCTCTCTTGTATCTTGTGTGTTCTCTCTTGTGTCTTGTGTCTTCTCTCTTGTGTTTTGTGTCTTCTCTCTTGTGTCTTCTCTCTTGTGTCTTGTGTCTTGTGTCTCGTGTCTCGTGTCTTGTGTCTTGTGTCTTGAGTCTTCTTCCTTGTGTCTTGTGTCTCGTGTCTTGTGACTTGAGTCTTCTCCCTTGTGTCTTCTCTCTTGTGTCTTCTCTCTTGTGTCATGTGTCTTCTATCTTGTGTCTTCTCTCTTGTGTCATGTGTCTTCTCTCTTGTGTCTTGCGTCTTGTGTCTTCTCTCTTGTGTCTTGTGTCTTCTCTCTTGTGTCTTGAGTCTTCTCTCTTGTGTCTTGTGTCTTCTCTCTTGTGTCTTGCGTCTTGTGTCTTCTCTCTTGTGTCTTGTGTCTTCTCTCTTGTGTCTTGAGTCTTCTCTCTTGTGTCTTGTGTCTTCTCTCTTGTGTCTTCTCTCTTGTGTCTTCTCTCTTGTGTCTTCTCTCTTGTGTCTTGTGTCTTCTCTCTTGTGTCTTCTCTCTTGTGTCTTGTGTCTTCTCTCTTGTGTCTTGAGTCTTGTGTCTTGTGTCTTGTGTCTTCTCTCTTGTGTCTTGTGTCTTGTGTCTTCTCTCTTGTGTCTTGTGTCTTCTCTCTTGTGTCTTGTGTCTTTTCTCTTGTGTCTTGTGTCTTGTGTCTTCTCTCTTGTGTCTTGTGTCTTGTGTCTTCTCTCTTGTGTCTTCTCTCTTGTGTCTTGTGTCTTCTCTCTTGTGTCTTGTGTCTTTTGTCTTGTGTCTTGAGTCTTGTGTCTTGTGTCTTCTCTCTTGTGTCTTCTCTCTTGTGTCTTTTGTCTTGTGTCTTGTGTCTTCTCTCTTGTGTCTTGTGTCTTGTGTCTTCTCTCTTGTGTCTTGTGTCTTCTCTCTTGTGTCTTGTGTCTTCTCTCTTGTGTCTTGTGTCTTGTGTCTTCTCTCTTGTATCCTGTGTCTTGTGTCTTCTCTCTTGTGTCTTGTGTCTTGTGTCTTCTCTCTTGTGTCTTTTGTCTTGAGTCTTGTGTCTTGTGTCTTGTGTCTTCTCTCTTGTGTCTTCTCTCTTGTGTCTTGTGTCTCGTATCTTGTGTCTTGTGTCTTGAGTCTTCTCCCTTGTGTCTTGTGTCTCGTGTCTTGTGTCTTGAGTCTTCTCTCTTGTGTCTTCTCTCTTGTGTCATGTGTCTTCTCTCTGGTGTCTTCTCTCTTGTGTCTTGCGTCTTGTGTCTTCTCTCTTGTGTCTTGTGTCTTCTCTCTTGTGTCTTGAGTCTTCTCTCTTGTGTCTTGTGTCTTCTCTCTTGTGTCTTCTCTCTTGTGTCTTCTCTCTTGTGTCTTCTCTCTTGTGTCTTGTGTCTTCTCTCTTGTGTCTTCTCTCTTGTGTCTTGTGTCTTCTCTCTTGTGTCTTGAGTCTTGTGTCTTGTGTCTTGTGTCTTGTGTCTTCTCTCTTGTGTCTTGTGTCTTCTCTCTTGTGTCTTGTGTCTTGTGTCTTCTCTCTTGTGTCTTGTGTCTTCTCTCTTGTGTCTTGTGTCTTTTCTCTTGTGTCTTGTGTCTTGTGTCTTGTGTCTTCTCTCTTGTGTCTTGTGTCTTGTGTCTTCTCTCTTGTGTCTTCTCTCTTGTGTCTTGTGTCTTCTCTCTTGTGTCTTGTGTCTTTTGTCTTGTGTCTTGTGTCTTGAGTCTTGTGTCTTGTGTCTTCTCTCTTGTGTCTTCTCTCTTGTGTCTTTTGTCTTGTGTCTTGTGTCTTCTCTCTTGTGTCTTGTGTCTTGTGTCTTCTCTCTTGTGTCTTGTGTCTTCTCTCTTGTGTCTTGTGTCTTCTCTCTTGTGTCTTGTGTCTTGTGTCTTCTCTCTTGTGTCCTGTGTCTTGTGTCTTCTCTCTTGTGTCTTGTGTCTTGTGTCTTCTCTCTTGTGTCTTTTGTCTTGAGTCTTGTGTCTTGTGTCTTGTGTCTTCTCTCTTGTGTCTTCTCTCTTGTGTCTTGTGTCTTGTGTCTCGTATCTTGTGTCTTGTGTCTTGAGTCTTCTCCCTTGTGTCTTGTGTCTCGTGTCTTGTGTCTTGAGTCTTCTCTCTTGTGTCTTCTCTCTTGTGTCATGTGTCTTCTCTCTGGTGTCTTCTCTCTTGTGTCTTGTGTCTTCTCTCTTGTGTCTTCTCTCTTGTGTCTTGTGTCTTGTGTCTTCTCTCTTGTGTCTTCTCTCTTGTGTCTTCTCTCTTGTGTCTTGTGTCTCGTGTCTCGTGTCTCGTGTCTCGTGTCTTGTGTCTTGAGTCTTCTCCCTTGTGTCTTGTGTCTCGTAACTTGTGTCTTGAGTCTTCTCCCTTGTGTCTTCTCTCTTGTGTCTTCTCTCTTGTGTCATGTGTCTTCTCTCTTGTGTCCTGTGTCTTGTGTCTTCTCTCTTGTGCCTTGTGTCTTCTCTCTTGTGTCTTGAGTCTTCTCTCTTGTGTCTTGTGTCTTCTCTCTGGTGTCTTCTCTCTTGTGTCTTGTGTCTTGTGTCATCTCTCTTGTATCTTGTGTCTTCTCTCTTGTGTCTTGTGTCTTCTCTCTTGTGTCTTTTCTCTTGTGTCTTGTGTCTTCTCTCTTGTGTCTTGTGTCTTCTCTCTTGTGTCTTGTGTCTTCTCTCTTTTGTCTTGTGTCTTCTCTCTTGTGTCTTCTCTCTTGTGTCTTGTGTCTTCTCTCTTGTGTCTTGAGTCTTGTGTCTTGTGTCTTGTGTCTTCTCTCTTGTGTCTTGTGTCTTCTCTCTTGTGTCTTGTGTCTTCTCTCTTGTGTCTTGTGTCTTCTCTCTTGTGTCTTGTGTCTTGAGTCTTGTGTCTTGTGTCTTGTGTCATCTCTCTTGTGTCTTCTCTCTTGTGTCTCGTGTCTTGTGTCTTGTGTCTTGTG
Organism: Eucyclogobius newberryi; assembly: GCF_026437365.1. Classification (NCBI taxonomy): domain Eukaryota; kingdom Metazoa; phylum Chordata; class Actinopteri; order Gobiiformes; family Gobiidae; genus Eucyclogobius; species Eucyclogobius newberryi. The sequence continues at coordinate 231,810 of NW_027316538.1, forward strand.
TCTTGAGTCTTCTCCCTTGTGTCTTGTGTCTTGTGTCTTGTGTCATCTCTCTTGTGTCTTCTCTCTTGTGTCTCGTGTCTTGTGTCTTGTGTCTTGTGTCTTGAGTCTTCTCCCTTGTGTCTTGTGTCTTGTGTCTTGTGTCTTCTCTCTTGTGTCTTGTGTCTTCTCTCTTGTGTCTTGTGTCTTCTCTCTTGTGTCTTGAGTCTTCTCTCTTGTGTCTTCTCCCTTGTGTCTTGTGTCATCTCTCTTGTATCTTGTGTCTTCTCTCTTGTGTCTTGTGTCTTCTCTCTTGTGTCTTCTCTCTTGTGTCTTGTGTTTTCTCTCTTGTGTCTTGTGTCTTCTCTCTTGTGTCTTGTGTCTTCTCTCTTGTGTCTTGTGTCTTCTCTCTTGTGTTTTGTGTCTTCTCTCTTGTGTCTTGTGTCTTCTCTCTTGTGTCTTCTCTCTTGTGTCTTGTGTCTTCTCTCTTGTGTCTTGTGTCTTGTGTCTTCTCTCTTGTGTCTTGTGTCTTCTCTCTTGTGTCTTCTCTCTTGTGTCTTGTGTCTTGCGTCTTCTCTCTTGTGTCTTGTGTCTTGAGTCTTTTGTCTTGTGTCTTATGTCTTCTCTCTTGTGTCTTGTGTCTTCTCTCTTGTGTCTTGTGTCTTCTCTCTTGTGTTTTGTATCTTGTGTATTGTGTCTTCTCTCTTGTGTCTTGTGTCTTGAGTCTTGAGTCTTGTGTCTTGTGTTTTGTGTTTTGTGTCTTGTGTCTCGTGTCTTGTGTCTTGAGTCTTCTACCTTGTGTCTTCTCTCTTGTGTCATGTGTCTTGAGTCTTCTCTCTTGTGTCTTGTGTCTTCTCTCTTGTGTCTTGTGTCTTCTCTCTTGTGTCTTCTCTCTTGTGTCTTGTGTCTTCTCTCTTGTGTCTTCTCTCTTATGACTTGTGTCTTGTGTCATCTCTCTTGTATCTTGTGTCTTCTCTCTTGTGTCTTGTGTCTTCTCTCTTGTGTCTTGTGTCTTCTCTCTTGTGTCTTGTGTCTTCTCGCTTGTGTCTTGTGTCTTCTCTCTTGTGTCTTGTGTCTTCTCTCTTGTGTCTTGTGTCTTGTGTCTTGTGTCTTGTGTCTTCTCTCTTGTGTCTTGTGTCTTCTCTCTTGTGTCTTGTGTCTTCTCTCTTGTGTCTTCTTGCTTGTGTCTTGTCTCTTCTCTCTTGTGTCTTCTCTCTTGTGTCTTGTGTCTTCTCTCTTGTGTCTTGTGTCTTCTCTATTGTGTCTTGTGTCTTGAGTCTTGTGTCTTGTGTCTTGTGTCTTCTCTATTGTGTCTTGTGTCTTCTCTCTTGTGTCTTGTGTCTTCTCTCTTGTGTCTTGTGTCTTCTCTCTTGTGTCTTGTGTCTTGTGTCTTCTCTCTTGTGTCTTGTGTCTTCTCTCTTGTGTCTTGTGTCTTTAGTCTTGTGTCTTGTGTCTTGTGTCTTCTCTCTTGTGTCTTGTGTCTTCTCTCTTGTGTCTTGTGTCTTGCATCTTCTCTCTTGTGTGTTGTGTCTTGAGTCTTGTGTCTTGTGTCTTCTCTCTTGTGTCTTCTCTCTTGTGTCTTCTCTCTTGTGTCTTGTGTCTTGAGTCTTGTGTCTTGTGTCTTCTCTCTTGTGTCTTGTGTCTTGAGTCTTGAGTCTTGTGTCTTGTGTCTTGTGTCTTTTGTCTTGTGTTTTGTGTTTTGTGTCTTGTGTCTTCTCTCTTGTGTCTTGTGTCTTCTCTCTAATGTCTTGTGTCTTGTGTCTAGTGTCTAGTGTCTTGAGTCTTGTGTCTTGTGTCTTGTGACTTGTGTCTTGTGTCTTGTGTCTTGTGTCTTCTCTCTTGTGTCTTGTGTCTTTTCTCTTGTGTCTTCTCTCTTGTGTCTTGTGTCTTCTCTCTTATGTCTTGTGTCTTGTGTCTTCTCTATTGTGTCTTGTGTCTTCTCTCTTGTGTCTTCTCTCTTGTGTCATGTGTTTTCTCTCTTGTGTCTTGTGTCTTCTCTCTTGTGTCTTGTGTCTTGTGTCTTCTCTCTTGTAACTTGTGTCTTCTCTTTTGTGTCTTGTGTCTTCTCTCTTGTGTCTTGTGTTTTCTCTCTTGTGTCTTCTCTTTTGTGTCTTGTGTCCTCTCTCTTGTGTCTTTTGTCTTCTCTCTTGTATCTTCTCTCTTGTGTCTTGTGTCTTCTCTCTTTTGTCTTGTGTCTTCTCTCTTGTGTCTTGTGTCTTCTCTCTTGTGTCTTGTGTCTTCTCTCTTGTGTCTTGTGTCTTGCGTCGTCTCTCTTGTGTCTTGTGTCTTGAGTCTTGTGTCTTGTGTCTTGTGACTTGTGTCTTGTGTCTTGTGTCTTCTCTCTTGTGTCTTGTGTCTTCTCTCTTGTGTCTTGTGTCTTCTCTCTTGTGTCTTGTGTCTTCTCTCTTGTGTCTTGTGTCTTCTCTCTTGTGTCTTGTGTCTTCTCTCTTGTGTCTTGTGTCTTGTTTCTTGTGTCTTGTGTTTTGTATCTTGTGTATTGTGTCTTCTCTCTTGTGTCTTGTGTCTTGAGTCTTGAGTCTTGTGTCTTGTGTCTTGTGTCTTGTGTCTTGTGTCTTGTGTCTTGTGTCTTGTGTTTTGTGTTTTGTGTCTTGTGTCTTCTCTCTTGTGTCTTGTGTCTTGTGTCTTGTGTCTTGTGTCTTGTGTCTAGTGTCTTGAGTCTTGTGTCTTGTGTCTTCTCTCTTGTGTCTTCTCTCTTGTGTCTTCTCTCTTGTGTCTTGTGTCTTGAGTCTTGTGTCTTGTGTCTTCTCTCTTGTGTCTTGTGTCTTGAGTCTTGAGTCTTGTGTCTTGTGTCTTGTGTCTTTTGTCTTGTGTTTTGTGTTTTGTGTCTTGTGTCTTCTCTCTTGTGTCTTGTGTCTTCTCTCTAATGTCTTGTGTCTTGTGTCTAGTGTCTAGTGTCTTGAGTCTTGTGTCTTGTGTCTTGTGACTTGTGTCTTGTGTCTTGTGTCTTGTGTCTTCTCTCTTGTGTCTTGTGTCTTTTCTCTTGTGTCTTCTCTCTTGTGTCTTGTGTCTTCTCTCTTATGTCTTGTGTCTTGTGTCTTCTCTATTGTGTCTTGTGTCTTCTCTCTTGTGTCTTCTCTCTTGTGTCATGTGTTTTCTCTCTTGTGTCTTGTGTCTTCTCTCTTGTGTCTTGTGTCTTGTGTCTTCTCTCTTGTAACTTGTGTCTTCTCTTTTGTGTCTTGTGTCTTCTCTCTTGTGTCTTGTGTTTTCTCTCTTGTGTCTTCTCTTTTGTGTCTTGTGTCCTCTCTCTTGTGTCTTTTGTCTTCTCTCTTGTATCTTCTCTCTTGTGTCTTGTGTCTTCTCTCTTTTGTCTTGTGTCTTCTCTCTTGTGTCTTGTGTCTTCTCTCTTGTGTCTTGTGTCTTCTCTCTTGTGTCTTGTGTCTTGCGTCGTCTCTCTTGTGTCTTGTGTCTTGAGTCTTGTGTCTTGTGTCTTGTGACTTGTGTCTTGTGTCTTGTGTCTTCTCTCTTGTGTCTTGTGTCTTCTCTCTTGTGTCTTGTGTCTTCTCTCTTGTGTCTTGTGTCTTCTCTCTTGTGTCTTGTGTCTTCTCTCTTGTGTCTTGTGTCTTCTCTCTTGTGTCTTGTGTCTTGTTTCTTGTGTCTTGTGTTTTGTATCTTGTGTATTGTGTCTTCTCTCTTGTGTCTTGTGTCTTGAGTCTTGAGTCTTGTGTCTTGTGTCTTGTGTCTTGTGTCTTGTGTCTTGTGTCTTGTGTCTTGTGTTTTGTGTTTTGTGTCTTGTGTCTTCTCTCTTGTGTCTTGTGTCTTGTGTCTTGTGTCTTGTGTCTTGTGTCTAGTGTCTTGAGTCTTGTGTCTTGTGTCTTGTGACTTGTGTCTTGTGTCTTGTGTCTTCTCTCTTGTGTCTTGTGTCATCTCTCTTGTGTCTTGTGTCTTCTCTCTTGTGTCTTCTCTCTTGTGTCTTGTGTCTTCTCTCTTGTGTCTTGTGTCTTCTCTCTTGTGTCTTGTGTCTTGTGTCTTCTCTCTTGTGTCATGTGTCTTCTCTCTTGTGTCTTGTGTTTTCTCTCTTTTGTCTTGTGTCTTCTCTCTTGTCTCTTGTGTCTTGTGTCTTCTCCCTTGTGTCTTGTGTCTTCTCTTTTGTGTCTTGTGTCTTCTCTCTTGTGTCTTGTGTCTTCTCTCTTGTGTCTTCTCTCTTGTGTCTTGTGTCTTCTCTCTTTTGTCTTGTGTCTTGAGTCTTGTGTCTTCTCTCTTGTGTCTTGTGTCTTCTCTCTTGTGTCTTGTGTCTTCTCTCTTGTGTCTTGTGTCTTGTGTCTTCTCTCTTGTGTCATGTGTCTTCTCTCTTGTGTCTTGTGTTTTCTCTCTTTTGTCTTGTGTCTTCTCTCTTGTGTCTTGTGTCTTCTCTCTTGTGTCTTGTGTCTTGAGTCTTGTGTCTTGTGTCTTGTGTCATCTCTCTTGTGTCTTCTCTCTTGTGTCTCGTGTCTTGTGTCTTGTGTCTTGTGTCTTGAGTCTTCTCCCTTGTGTCTTGTGTCTTGTGTCTTGTGTCATCTCTCTTGTGTCTTCTCTCTTGTGTCTCGTGTCTTGTGTCTTGTGTCTTGTGTCTTGAGTCTTCTCCCTTGTGTCTTGTGTCTTGTGTCTTCTCTCTTGTGTCTTGTGTCTTCTCTCTTGTGTCTTGTGTCTTCTCTCTTGTGTCTTGTGTCTTCTCTCTTGTGTCTTCTCTCTTATGACTTGTGTCTTGTGTCATCTCTCTTGTATCTTGTGTCTTCTCTCTTGTGTCTTGTGTCTTCTCTCTTGTGTCTTGTGTCTTCTCTCTTGTGTCTTGTGTCTTCTCGCTTGTGTCTTGTGTCTTCTCTCTTGTGTCTTGTGTCTTCTCTCTTGTGTCTTGTGTCTTCTCTCTTGTGTCTTGTGTCTTGTGTCTTCTCTCTTGTGTCTTGTGTCTTCTCTCTTGTGTCTTGTGTCTTCTCTCTTGTGTCTTCTTGCTTGTGTCTTGTCTCTTCTCTCTTGTGTCTTCTCTCTTGTGTCTTGTGTCTTCTCTCTTGTGTCTTGTGTCTTCTCTATTGTGTCTTGTGTCTTGAGTCTTGTGTCTTGTGTCTTGTGTCTTCTCTATTGTGTCTTGTGTCTTCTCTCTTGTGTCTTGTGTCTTCTCTCTTGTGTCTTGTGTCTTCTCTCTTGTGTCTTGTGTCTTGTGTCTTCTCTCTTGTGTCTTGTGTCTTCTCTCTTGTGTCTTGTGTCTTGTGTCTTCTCTCTTGTGTCTTGTGTCTTTAGTCTTGTGTCTTGTGTCTTGTGTCTTCTCTCTTGTGTCTTGTGTCTTCTCTCTTGTGTCTTGTGTCTTGTGTCTTGCATCTTCTCTCTTGTGTGTTGTGTCTTGAGTCTTGTGTCTTGTGTCTTCTCTCTTGTGTCTTCTCTCTTGTGTCTTCTCTCTTGTGTCTTGTGTCTTGAGTCTTGTGTCTTGTGTCTTCTCTCTTGTGTCTTGTGTCTTGAGTCTTGAGTCTTGTGTCTTGTGTCTTGTGTCTTTTGTCTTGTGTTTTGTGTTTTGTGTCTTGTGTCTTCTCTCTTGTGTCTTGTGTCTTCTCTCTTGTGTCTTGTGTCTTGTGTCTAGTGTCTAGTGTCTTGAGTCTTGTGTCTTGTGTCTTGTGACTTGTGTCTTGTGTCTTGTGTCTTGTGTCTTCTCTCTTGTGTCTTGTGTCTTTTCTCTTGTGTCTTCTCTCTTGTGTCTTGTGTCTTCTCTCTTATGTCTTGTGTCTTGTGTCTTCTCTATTGTGTCTTGTGTCTTCTCTCTTGTGTCTTCTCTCTTGTGTCATGTGTTTTCTCTCTTGTGTCTTGTGTCTTCTCTCTTGTGTCTTGTGTCTTGTGTCTTCTCTCTTGTAACTTGTGTCTTCTCTTTTGTGTCTTGTGTCTTCTCTCTTGTGTCTTGTGTTTTCTCTCTTGTGTCTTCTCTTTTGTGTCTTGTGTCCTCTCTCTTGTGTCTTTTGTCTTCTCTCTTGTATCTTCTCTCTTGTGTCTTGTGTCTTCTCTCTTTTGTCTTGTGTCTTCTCTCTTGTGTCTTGTGTCTTCTCTCTTGTGTCTTGCGTCGTCTCTCTTGTGTCTTGTGTCTTGAGTCTTGTGTCTTGTGTCTTGTAACTTGTGTCTTGTGTCTTGTGTCTTCTCTCTTGTGTCTTGTGTCTTCTCTCTTGTGTCTTGTGTCTTCTCTCTTGTGTCTTGTGTCTTCTATCTTGTGTCTTGTGTCTTCTCTCTTGTGTCTTGTGTCTTCTCTCTTGTGTCTTGTGTCTTGTTTCTTGTGTCTTGTGTTTTGTATCTTGTGTATTGTGTCTTCTCTCTTGTGTCTTGTGTCTTGAGTCTTGAGTCTTGTGTCTTGTGTCTTGTGTCTTGTGTCTTGTGTCTTGTGTCTTGTGTCTTGTGTTTTGTGTTTTGTGTCTTGTGTCTTCTCTCTTGTGTCTTGTGTCTTGTGTCTTGTGTCTTGTGTCTTGTGTCTAGTGTCTAGTGTCTTGAGTCTTGTGTCTTGTGTCTTGTGACTTGTGTCTTGTGACTTGTGTCTTCTCTCTTGTGTCTTGTGTCATCTCTCTTGTGTCTTGTGTCTTCTCTCTTGTGTCTTCTCTCTTGTGTCTTGTGTCTTCTCTCTTGTGTCTTGTGTCTTGTGTCTTCTCTCTTGTGTCTTGTGTCTTGTGTCTTCTCTCTTGTGTCATGTGTCTTCTCTCTTGTGTCTTGTGTTTTCTCTCTTTTGTCTTGTGTCTTCTCTCTTGTCTCTTGTGTCTTGTGTCTTCTCCCTTGTGTCTTGTGTCTTCTCTTTTGTGTCTTGTGTCTTCTCTCTTGTGTCTTGTGTCTTCTCTCTTGTGTCTTCTCTCTTGTGTCTTGTGTCTTCTCTCTTTTGTCTTGTGTCTTGAGTCTTGTGTCTTCTCTCTTGTGTCTTGTGTCTTCTCTCTTGTGTCTTGTGTCTTCTCTCTTGTGTCTTGTGTCTTGTGTCTTCTCTCTTGTGTCATGTGTCTTCTCTCTTGTGTCTTGTGTTTTCTCTCTTTTGTCTTGTGTCTTCTCTCTTGTCTCTTGTGTCTTGTGTCTTCTCTCTTGTGTCTTGTGTCTTCTCTTTTGTGTCTTGTGTCTTCTCTCTTGTGTCTTCTCTCTTGTGTCTTCTCTCTTGTGTCTTCTCTCTTTTGTCTTGTGTCTTGTGTCTTCTCTCTTGTGTCTTGTGTCTTCTCTCTTGTGTCTTGAGTCTTGTCTCTTGTGTCTTGTGTCTTCTCTCCTGTGTCTTGTGTCTTCTCTTTTGTGTCTTGTGTCTTCTCTCTTGTGTCTTCTCTCTTGTGTCTTCTCTCTTGTGTCTTCTCTCTTTTGTCTTGTGTCTTGTGTCTTCTCTTTTGTGTCTTGTGTCTTCTCTCTTGTGTCTTGTGTTTTCTCTCTTGTGTCTTCTCTTTTGTGTCTTGTGTCCTCTCTCTTGTGTCTTTTGTCTTCTCTCTTGTATCTTCTCTCTTGTGTCTTGTGTCTTCTCTCTTTTGTCTTGTGTCTTCTCTCTTGTGTCTCGTATCTTGTGTCTTGTGTCTTGAGTCTTCTCCCTTGTGTCTTGTGTCTCGTGTCTTGTGTCTTGAGTCTTCTCTCTTGTGTCTTCTCTCTTGTGTCATGTGTCTTCTCTCTGGTGTCTTCTCTCTTGTGTCTTGTGTCTTCTCTCTTGTGTCTTCTCTCTTGTGTCTTGTGTCTTGTGTCTTCTCTCTTGTGTCTTCTCTCTTGTGTCTTCTCTCTTGTGTCTTGTGTCTTGTGTCTCGTGTCTCGTGTCTCGTGTCTCGTGTCTCGTGTCTTGTGTCTTGAGTCTTCTCCCTTGTGTCTTCTCTCTTGTGTCTTCTCTCTTGTGTCATGTGTCTTCTCTCTTGTGTCCTGTGTCTTGTGTCTTCTCTCTTGTGCCTTGTGTCTTCTCTCTTGTGTCTTGAGTCTTCTCTCTTGTGTCTTGTGTCTTCTCTCTGGTGTCTTCTCTCTTGTGTCTTGTGTCTTGTGTCATCTCTCTTGTATCTTGTGTCTTCTCTCTTGTGTCTTGTGTCTTCTCTCTTGTGTCTTTTCTCTTGTGTCTTGTGTCTTCTCTCTTGTGTCTTGTGTCTTCTCTCTTGTGTCTTGTGTCTTCTCTCTTGTGTCTTCTCTCTTGTGTCTTGTGTCTTCTCTCTTTTGTCTTGTGTCTTCTCTCTTGTGTCTTGTGTCTTCTCTCTTGTGTCTTGAGTCTTGTGTCTTGTGTCTTCTCTCTTGTGTCTTCTCTCTTGTGTCTTGTGTCTTCTCTCTTGTGTCTTGTGTCTTCTCTCTTGTGTTTTGTGTCTTGAGTCTTGTGTCTTGTGTCTTGTGTCATCTCTCTTGTGTCTTCTCTCTTGTGTCTTGTGTCTCGTGTCTTGTGTCTTGTGTCTTGTGTCTTGAGTCTTCTCCCTTGTGTCTTGTGTCTTGTGTCTTGAGTCTTCTCCCTTGTGTCTTCTCTCTTGTGTCTCCTCTCTTGTGTCATGTGTCTTCTCTCTTGTGTCTTGTGTCTTCTCTCTTGTGTCTTGAGTCTTCTCTCTTGTGTCTTGTGTCTTCTCTCTTGTGTCTTGTGTCTTCTCTCTTGTGTCTTGTGTCTTCTCTCTTGTGTCTTGAGTCTTCTCTCTTGTGTCTTCTCTCTTGTGTCTTGTGTCATCTCTCTTGTATCTTGTGTCTTCTCTCTTGTGTCTTGTGTCTTCTCTCTTGTGTCTTCTCTCTTGTGTCTTGTGTTTTCTCTTTTGTGTCTTGTGTCTTCTCTCTTGTGTCTTGTGTCTTCTCTCTTGTGTCTTGTGTCTTCTCTCTTGTGTTTTGTGTCTTCTCTCTTGTGTCTTGTGTCTTCTCTCTTGTGTCTTCTCTCTTGTGTCTTGTGTCTTCTCTCTTGTGTCTTGTGTCTTCTCTCTTGTGTCTTGTGTCTTCTCTCTTGTGTCTTCTCTCTTGTGTCTTGTGTCTTGCGTCTTCTCTCTTGTGTCTTGTGTCTTGAGTCTTTTGTCTTGTGTCTTATGTCTTCTCTCTTGTGTCTTGTGTCTTCTCTCTTGTGTCTTGTGTCTTGAGTCTTGAGTCTTGTGTCTTGTGTTTTGTGTTTTGTGTCTTGTGTCTCGTGTCTTGTGTCTTGAGTCTTCTACCTTGTGTCTTCTCTCTTGTGTCATGTGTCTTGAGTCTTCTCTCTTGTGTCTTGTGTCTTCTCTCTTGTGTCTTGTGTCTTCTCTCTTGTGTCTTCTCTCTTGTGTCTTGTGTCTTCTCTCTTGTGTCTTCTCTCTTATGACTTGTGTCTTGTGTCATCTCTCTTGTATCTTGTGTCTTCTCTCTTGTGTCTTGTGTCTTCTCTCTTGTGTCTTGTGTCTTCTCTCTTGTGTCTTGTGTCTTCTCGCTTGTGTCTTGTGTCTTCTCTCTTGTGTCTTGTGTCTTCTCTCTTGTGTCTTGTGTCTTCTCTCTTGTGTCTTGTGTCTTGTGTCTTCTCTCTTGTGTCTTCTCTCTTGTGTCTTGTGTCTTCTCTCTTGTGTCTTCTTGCTTGTGTCTTGTCTCTTCTCTCTTGTGTCTTCTCTCTTGTGTCTTGTGTCTTCTCTCTTGTGTCTTGTGTCTTCTCTATTGTGTCTTGTGTCTTGAGTCTTGTGTCTTGTGTCTTGTGTCTTCTCTATTGTGTCTTGTGTCTTCTCTCTTGTGTCTTGTGTCTTCTCTCTTGTGTCTTGTGTCTTGTGTCTTGAGTCTTGAGTCTTGTGTCTTGTGTCTTGTGACTTGTGTCTTGTGTCTTGTGTCTTCTCTCTTGTGTCTTGTGTCTTCTCTCTTGTGTCTTGTGTCTTTAGTCTTGTGTCTTGTGTCTTGTGTCTTCTCTCTTGTGTCTTGTGTCTTCTCTCTTGTGTCTTGTGTCTTGTGTCTTGCATCTTCTCTCTTGTGTGTTGTGTCTTGAGTCTTGTGTCTTGTGTCTTCTCTCTTGTGTCTTCTCTCTTGTGTCTTCTCTCTTGTGTCTTGAGTCTTGTGTCTTGTGTCTTCTCTCTTGTGTCTTGTGTCTTGAGTCTTGAGTCTTGAGTCTTGTGTCTTGTGTCTTGTGTCTTTTGTCTTGTGTTTTGTGTTTTGTGTCTTGTGTCTTCTCTCTTGTGTCTTGTGTCTTCTCTCTTGTGTCTTGTGTCTTGTGTCTAGTGTCTAGTGTCTTGAGTCTTGTGTCTTGTGTCTTGTGACTTGTGTCTTGTGTCTTGTGTCTTGTGTCTTCTCTCTTGTGTCTTGTGTCTTTTCTCTTGTGTCTTCTCTCTTGTGTCTTGTGTCTTCTCTCTTATGTCTTGTGTCTTGTGTCTTCTCTCTTGTGTCTTGTGTCTTCTCTCTTGTGTCTTCTCTCTTGTGTCATGTGTTTTCTCTCTTGTGTCTTGTGTCTTCTCTCTTGTGTCTTGTGTCTTGTGTCTTCTCTCTTGTAACTTGTGTCTTCTCTTTTGTGTCTTGTGTCTTCTCTCTTGTGTCTTGTGTTTTCTCTCTTGTGTCTTCTCTTTTGTGTCTTGTGTCCTCTCTCTTGTGTCTTTTGTCTTCTCTCTTGTATCTTCTCTCTTGTGTCTTGTGTCTTCTCTCTTTTGTCTTGTGTCTTCTCTCTTGTGTCTTGTGTCTTCTCTCTTGTGTCTTGTGTCTTCTCTCTTGTGTCTTGTGTCTTGCGTCGTCTCTCTTGTGTCTTGTGTCTTGAGTCTTGTGTCTTGTGTCTTGTGACTTGTGTCTTGTGTCTTGTGTCTTCTCTCTTGTGTCTTGTGTCTTCTCTCTTGTGTCTTCTCTCTTGTGTCTTGTGTCTTCTCTCTTGTGTCTTGTGTCTTCTCTCTTGTGTCTTGTGTCTTCTCTCTTGTGTCTTGTGTCTTGAGTCTTGAGTCTTGTGTCTTGTGTCTTGTGTCTTGTGTCTTGTGTCTTGTGTTTTGTGTTTTGTGTCTTGTGTCTTCTCTCTTGTGTCTTGTGTCTTGTGTCTTGTGTCTTGTGTCTAGTGTCTTGAGTCTTGTGTCTTGTGTCTTGTGACTTGTGTCTTGTGTCTTGTGTCTTCTCTCTTGTGTCTTGTGTCATCTCTCTTGTGTCTTGTGTCTTCTCTCTTGTGTCTTCTCTCTTGTGTCTTGTGTCTTCTCTCTTGTGTCTTGTGTCTTCTCTCTTGTGTCTTGTGTCTTGTGTCTTCTCTCTTGTGTCATGTGTCTTCTCTCTTGTGTCTTGTGTTTTCTCTCTTTTGTCTTGTGTCTTCTCTCTTGTCTCTTGTGTCTTGTGTCTTCTCCCTTGTGTCTTGTGTCTTCTCTTTTGTGTCTTGTGTCTTCTCTCTTGTGTCTTGTGTCTTCTCTCTTGTGTCTTCTCTCTTGTGTCTTGTGTCTTCTCTCTTTTGTCTTGTGTCTTGAGTCTTGTGTCTTCTCTCTTGTGTCTTGTGTCTTCTCTCTTGTGTCTTGTGTCTTCTCTCTTGTGTCTTGTGTCTTGTGTCTTCTCTCTTGTGTCATGTGTCTTCTCTCTTGTGTCTTGTGTTTTCTCTCTTTTGTCTTGTGTCTTCTCTCTTGTCTCTTGTGTCTTGTGTCTTCTCTCTTGTGTCTTGTGTCTTCTCTTTTGTGTCTTGTGTCTTCTCTCTTGTGTCTTCTCTCTTGTGTCTTCTCTCTTTTGTCTTGTGTCTTGTGTCTTCTCTCTTGTGTCTTGTGTCTTCTCTCTTGTGTCTTGAGTCTTGTCTCTTGTGTCTTGTGTCTTCTCTCCTGTGTCTTGTGTCTTCTCTTTTGTGTCTTGTGTCTTCTCTCTTGTGTCTTCTCTCTTGTGTCTTCTCTCTTGTGTCTTCTCTCTTTTGTCTTGTGTCTTGTGTCTTCTCTTTTGTGTCTTGTGTCTTCTCTCTTGTGTCTTGTGTTTTCTCTCTTGTGTCTTCTCTTTTGTGTCTTGTGTCCTCTCTCTTGTGTCTTTTGTCTTCTCTCTTGTATCTTCTCTCTTGTGTCTTGTGTCTTCTCTCTTTTGTCTTGTGTCTTCTCTCTTGTGTCTTGTGTCTTCTCTCTTGTGTCTTGTGTCTTCTCTCTTGTGTCTTGTGTCTTGAGTCTTGTGTCTTGTGTCTTGTGTCTTGTGTCTTCTCTCTTGTGTCTTGTGTCTTCTCTCTTGTGTCTTGTGTCTTGCGTCGTCCCTCTTGTGTCTTGTGTCTTGAGTCTTGAGTCTTGTGTCTTGTGTCTTGTGACTTGTGTCTTGTGTCTTGTGTCTTCTCTCTTGTGTCTTGTGTCTTCTCTCTTGTGTCTTGTGTCTTCTCTCTTGTGTCTTGTGTCTTCTCTCTTGTGTCTTGTGTCTTGTTTCTTGTGTCTTGTGTTTTGTATCTTGTGTATTGTGTCTTCTCTCTTGTGTCTTGTGTCTTGAGTCTTGAGTCTTGTGTCTTGTGTCTTGTGTCTTGTGTCTTGTGTCTTGTGTCTTGTGTCTTGTGTCTTGTGTTTTGTGTTTTGTGTCTTGTGTCTTCTCTCTTGTGTCTTGTGTCTTCTCTCTTGTGTCTTCTCTCTTGTGTCTTGTGTCTTGAGTCTTGTGTCTTGTGTCTTCTCTCTTGTGTCTTGTGTCTTGAGTCTTGAGTCTTGAGTCTTGTGTCTTGTGTCTTGTGTCTTTTGTCTTGTGTTTTGTGTTTTGTGTCTTGTGTCTTCTCTCTTGTGTCTTGTGTCTTCTCTCTTGTGTCTTGTGTCTAGTGTCTTGAGTCTTGTGTCTTGTGTCTTGTGACTTGTGTCTTGTGTCTTGTGTCTTGTGTCTTCTCTCTTGTGTCTTGTGTCTTTTCTCTTGTGTCTTCTCTCTTGTGTCTTGTGTCTTCTCTCTTATGTCTTGTGTCTTGTGTCTTCTCTCTTGTGTCTTGTGTCTTCTCTCTTGTGTCTTCTCTCTTGTGTCTTGTGTTTTCTCTCTTGTAACTTGTGTCTTCTCTTTTGTGTCTTGTGTCTTCTCTCTTGTGTTTTCTCTCTTGTGTCTTCTCTTTTGTGTCTTGTGTCCTCTCTCTTGTGTCTTTTGTCTTCTCTCTTGTATCTTCTCTCTTGTGTCTTGTGTCTTCTCTCTTTTGTCTTGTGTCTTCTCTCTTGTGTCTTGTGTCTTCTCTCTTGTGTCTTGTGTCTTCTCTCTTGTGTCTTGTGTCTTGTGTCTTGTGTCTTCTCTCTTGTGTCTTGTGTCTTCTCTCTTGTGTCTTGTGTCTTGCGTCGTCCCTCTTGTGTCTTGTGTCTTGAGTCTTGAGTCTTGTGTCTTGTGCCTTGTGACTTGTGTCTTGTGTCTTGTGTCTTCTCTCTTGTGTCTTGTGTCTTCTCTCTTGTGTCTTGTGTCTTCTCTCTTGTGTCTTGTGTCTTCTCTCTTGTGTCTTGTGTCTTGTTTCTTGTGTCTTGTGTTTTGTATCTTGTGTATTGTGTCTTCTCTCTTGTGTCTTGTGTCTTGAGTCTTGAGTCTTGTGTCTTGTGTCTTGTGTCTTGTGTCTTGTGTCTTGTGTCTTGTGTCTTGTGTTTTGTGTTTTGTGTATTGTGTCTTCTCTCTTGTGTCTTGTGTCTTCTCTCTTGTGTCTTGTGTCTTGTGTCTAGTGTCTTGTGTCTTGTGTCTTGTGTCTTGTGACTTGTGTCTTGTGTCTTGTGTCTTCTCTCTTGTGTCTTGTGTCTTCTCTCTTGTGTCTTGTGTCTTCTCTCTTGTGTCTTGTGTCTTCTCTCTTGTGTCTTGTGTCTTGTGTCTTCTCTCTTGTGTCTTGTGTCTTCTCTCTTGTGTCATGTGTCTTCTCTCTTGTGTCTTGTGTATTCTCTCTTTTGTCTTGTGTCTTCTCTCTTGTCTCTTGTGTCTTGTGTCTTCTCCCTTGTGTCTTGTGTCTTCTCTTTTGTGTCTTGTGTCTTCTCTCTTGTGTGTTGTGTCTTCTCTCTTGTGTCTTCTTTCTTGTGTCTTCTCTCTTTTGTCTTGTGTCTTGAGTCTTGTGTCTTCTCTCTTGTGTCTTGTGTCTTCTCTCTTGTGTCTTGTGTCTTCTCTCTTGTGTCTTGTGTCTTGTGTCTTCTCTCTTGTGTCATGTGTCTTCTCTCTTGTGTCTTGTGTTTTCTCTCTTTTGTCTTGTGTCTTCTCTCTTGTCTCTTGTGTCTTGTGTCTTCTCTCTTGTGTCTTGTGTCTTCTCTTTTGTGTCTTGTGTCTTCTCTCTTGTGTCTTGTGACTTCGCTCTTGTGTCTTCTCTCTTGTGTCTTCTCTCTTTTGTCTTGTGTCTTGTGTCTTCTCTCTTGTGTCTTGTGTCTTGTGTCTTGTGTCTTGTGTCTTCTCTCTTGTGTCTTGTGTCTTCTCTCTTGTGTCTTGTGTCTTCTCTCTTGTGTCTTGTGTCTTCTCTCTTGTGTCTTGTGTCTTTTCTCTTGTGTCTTGTGTCTTCTCTCTTGTGTCTTCTCTCTTGTGTCTTCTCTCTTGTGTCTTGTGTCTTCTCTCTTGTGTCTTGTGTCTTGAGTCTTGTGTCTTGTGTCTTGTGTCTTCTCTCTTGTGTCTTTTGTCTTGTGTCTTCTCTCTTGTGTCTTGTGTCTTGTGTCTTCTCTCTTGTGTCTTCTCTCTTGTGTCTTGTGTCTTGTGTCTTCTCTCTTGTGTCTTGTGTCTTGTGTCTTCTCTCTTGTGTCTTTTGTCTTGAGTCTTGTGTCTTGTGTCTTGTGTCTTGTGTCTTCTCTCTTGTGTCTTCTCTCTTGTGTCTTGTGTCTCGTGTCTTGTGTCTTGTGTCTTGTCTCTTGTGTCTTCTCTCTTGTGTCTTGTGTCTTGAGTCTTGAGTCTTGAGTCTTGTGTCTTGTGTCTTGTGTCTTGTGTCTTGTGTCTTGTGTCTTGTGTCTTGTGTTTTGTGTCTTGTGTCTTCTCTCTTGTGTCTTGTGTCTTCTCTCTTGTGTCTTGTGTCTTGTGTCTTGAGTTTTCTCCCTTGTGTCTTGTGTCTTGTGTCTTGAGTCTTCTACCTTTTGTCTTCTCTCTTGTGTCATGTGTCTTGAGTCTTCTCTCTTGTGTCTTCTCTCTTGTGTCTTGTGTCTTCTCTCTTGTGTCTTCTCTCTTGTGTCTTGTGTCTTCTCTCTTGTGTCTTGTGTCTTCTCACTTGTGACTTATGTCTTGTGTCATCTCTCTTGTATCTTGTGTCTTCTTTCTTGTATCTTGTGTCTTCTCTCTTGTGTCTTGTGTCTTGTGTCTTCTCTCTTGTGTCTTCTCTCTTGTGTCTTGTGTCTTGTGTCTCGTGTCTCGTGTCTTGTCTCTTGTGTCTTGTGTCTTCTCTCTTGTGTCTTGTGTCTTGTGTCTCGTGTCTTGTGTCTTGTGTCTTGTCTCTTGTGTCTTCTCTCTTGTGTCTTGTGTCTTGAGTCTTTAGTCTTGAGTCTTGTGTCTTGTGTCTTGTGTCTTGTGTCTTGTGTCTTGTGTCTTGTGTCTTGTGTTTTGTGTTTTGTGTCTTGTGTCTTCTCTCTTGTGTCTTGTGTCTTCTCTCTTGTGTCTTGTGTCTTGAGTCTTCTCCCTTGTGTCTTGTGTCTTGTGTCTTGAGTCTTCTACCTTTTGTCTTCTCTCTTGTGTCATGTGTCTTGAGTCTTCTCTCTTGTGTCTTGTGTCTTCTCTCTTGTGTCTTGTGTCTTCTCTCTTGTGTCTTGTGTCTTCTCTCTTGTGTCTTGTGTCTTCTCTCTTGTGACTTATGTCTTGTGTCATCTCTCTTGTATCTTGTGTCTTCTTTCTTGTGTCTTGTGTCTTCTCTCTTGTATCTTGTGTCTTCTCTCTTGTGTCTTGTGTCTTCTCTCTTGTGTCTTGTGCCTTGTGTCTTCTCTCTTGTGTCTTCTCTCTTGTTTCTTGTGTCTTGTGTCTGGTGTCTCGTGTCTTGTCTCTTGTGTCTTGTGTCTTGAGTCTTCTTCCTTTTGTCTTGTGTCTTGTGTCTTGTGTCTTGTGTTTTGTGTTTTGTGTATTGTGTCTTCTCTCTTGTGTCTTGTGTCTTCTCTCTTGTGTCTTGTGTCTTGAGTCTTCTCCCTTGTGTCTTCTCTCTTGTGTCATGTGTCTTGAGTCTTCTCTCTTGTGTCTTGTGTCTTCTCTCTTGTGTCTTGTGTCTTCTCTCTTGTGTCTTGTGTCTTCTCTCTTGTGTCTTGTGTCTTCTCTCTTGTGACTTATGTCTTGTGTCATCTTTCTTGTATCTTGTGTCTTCTTTCTTGTGTCTTGTGTCTTCTCTCTTGTATCTTGTGTCTTCTCTCTTGTGTCTTGTGTCTTCTCTCTTGTGTCTTGTGCCTTGTGTCTTCTCTCTTGTGTCTTCTCTCTTGTTTCTTGTGTCTTGTGTCTCGTGTCTCGTGTCTTGTCTCTTGTGTCTTGTGTCTTGAGTCTTCTTCCTTTTGTCTTGTGTCTTGTGTCTTGTGTCTTGTGTCTTGTGTTTTGTGTTTTGTGTATTGTGTCTTCTCTCTTGTGTCTTGTGTCTTCTCTCTTGTGTCTTGTGTCTTGAGTCTTCTCCCTTGTGTCTTGTGTCTTGAGTCTTCTACCTTTTGTCTTCTCTCTTGTGTCATGTGTCTTGAGTCTTCTCTCTTGTGTCTTGTGTCTTCTCTCTTGTGTCTTGTGTCTTCTCTCTTGTGTCTTCTCTCTTGTGTCTTGTGTCTTCTCTCTTGTGTCATGTGTCTTCTCTCTTGTGTCTTGCGTCTTGTGTCTTCTCTCTTGTGTCTTGTGTCTTCTCTCTTGTGTCTTGAGTCTTCTCTCTTGTGTCTTGTGTCTTCTCTCTTGTGTCTTGCGTCTTGTGTCTTCTCTCTTGTGTCTTGTGTCTTCTCTCTTGTGTCTTGAGTCTTCTCTCTTGTGTCTTCTCTCTTGTGTCTTGTGTCTTCTCTCTTGTGTCTTGTGTCTTGAGTCTTCTCTCTTGTGTCTTGTGTCATCTCTCTTGTATCTTGTGTCTTCTCTCTTGTGTCTTGTGTCTTCTTTCTTGTGTCTTGTGTCTTCTCTCTTGTGTCTTGTGTCTTCTCTCTTGTGTCTTGTGTCTTCTCTCTTGTGTCTTCTCTCTTGTGTCTTCTCTCTTGTGTCTTCTCTCTTGTGTCTTCTCTCTTGTGTCTTCTCTCTTGTGTCTTGTGTCTTCTCTCTTGTGTCTTGAGTCTTGTGTCTTGTGTCTTGTGTCTTGTGTCTTCTCTCTTGTGTCTTGTGTCTTCTCTCTTGTGTCTTGTGTCTTGTGTCTTCTCTCTTGTGTCTTGTGTCTTCTCTCTTGTGTCTTGTGTCTTTTCTTTGTGTCTTGTGTCTTGTGTCTTCTCTCTTGTGTCTTGTGTCTTGTGTCTTCTCTCTTGTGTCTTCTCTCTTGTGTCTTGTGTCTTTTCTTTCTTGTGTCTTGTGTCTTCTCTCTTGTGTCTTCTCTCTTGTGTCTTGTGTCTTCTCTCTTTTGTCTTGTGTCTTGTGTCTTGAGTCTTGTGTCTTGTGTCTTCTCTCTTGTGTCTTCTCTCTTGTGTCTTGTGTCTTCTCTCTTGTGTCTTGAGTCTTGTGTCTTGTGTCTTCTCTCTTGTGTCTTGTGTCTTCTCTCTTGTGTCTTGTGTCTTCTCTCTTGTGTCTTGTGTCTTGTGTCTTTTCTCTTGTGTCTTGTGTCTTCTCTCTTGTGTCTTGTGTCTTCTCTCTTGTGTCTTGTGTCTTCTCTCTTGTGTCTTGTGTCTTGAGTCTTGTGTCTTGTGTCTTGTGTCTTGTGTCTTCTCTCTTGTGTCTTTTGTCTTGTGTCTTCTCTCTTGTGTCTTGTGTCTTGTGTCTTCTCTCTTGTGTCTTGTGTCTTCTCTCTTGTGTCTTGTGTCTTGTGTCTCGTGTCTTGTGTCTCGTGTCTTGTGTCTTGTGTCTTGTCTCTTGTGTCTTCTCTCTTGTGTCTTGTGTCTTGAGTCTTGAGTCTTGAGTCTTGTGTCTTGTGTCTTGTGTCTTGTGTCTTGTGTCTTGTGTTTTGTGTTTTGTGTCTTGTGTCTTCTCTCTTGTGTCTTGTGTCTTCTCTCTTGTGTCTTGTGTCTTGAGTCTTCTCCCTTGTGTCTTGTGTCTTGAGTCTTCTACCTTTTGTCTTCTCTCTTGTGTCATGTGTCTTGAGTCTTCTCTCTTGTGTCTTGTGTCTTCTCTCTTGTGTCTTCTCTCTTGTGTCTTCTCTCTTGTGTCTTGTGTCTTCTCTCTTGTGTCTTGTGTCTTCTCTCTTGTGACTTATGTCTTGTGTCATCTCTCTTGTATCTTGTGTCTTCTTTCTTGTGTCTTGTGTCTTCTCTCTTGTATCTTGTGTCTTCTCTCTTGTGTCTTCTCTCTTGTGTCTTGTGTCTTGTGTCTTCTCTCTTGTGTCTTCTCTCTTATGTCTTGTGTCTCGTGTCTCGTGTCTTGTCTCTTGTGTCTTTTGTCTTGAGTCTTCTTCCTTTTGTCTTGTGTCTCGTGTCTTGTGTCTTGAGTCTTCTCCATTGTGTCTTCTCTCTTGTGTCTTCTCTCTTGTGTCATGTGTCTTCTCTCTTGTGTCTTGCGTCTTGTGTCTTCTCTCTTGTGTCTTGTGTCTTCTCTCTTGTGTCTTGAGTCTTCTCTCTTGTGTCTTGTGTCTTCTCTCTTGTGTCTTGGGTCTTCTCTCTTGTGTCTTGTGTCTTCTCTCTTGTGTCTTGTGTCTTCTCTCTTGTGTCTTGTGTCTTGAGTCTTCTCTCTTGTGTCTTCTCTCTTGTGTCTTGTGTCTTCTCTCTTGTGTCTTGTCTCTTGTGTCTTCTCTCTTGTGTCTTTTGTCTTCTCTCTTGTGTCTTGTGTCTTCTCTCTTGTGTCTTCTCTCTTGTGTCTTGTGTCTTCTCTCTTGTGTCTTGTGTCTTCTCTCTTGTGTCTTCTCTCTTGTGTCTTGTGTCTTCTCTCTTGTGTCTTGAGTCTTGTGTCTTGTGTCTTGTGTCTTGTGTCTTGTGTCGTGTGTCTTCTCTCTTGTGTCTTGTGTCTTCTCTCTTGTGTCTTGTGTCTTCTCTCTTGTGTCTTGTGTCTTCTCTCTTGTGTCTTGTGTCTTTTCTCTTGTGTCTTGTGTCTTCTCTCTTGTGTCTTGTGTCTTGCGTCTTCTCTCTTGTGTCTTCTCTCTTGTGTCTTGTGTCTTTTCTTTCTTGTGTCTTGTGTCTTGAGTCTTGTGTCTTGTGTCTTGTGTCTTCTCTCTTGTGTCTTGTGTCTTGTGTCTTCTCTCTTGTGTCTTGTGTCTTGTGTCTTCTCTCTTGTGTCTTGTGTCTTCTCTCTTGTGTCTTCTCTCTTGTGTCTTGTGTCTTCGCTCTTGTGTCTTGTGTCTTCTCTCTTGTGTCTTGTGTCTTCTCTCTTGTGTCTTTTGTCTTGAGTCTTGTGTCTTGTGTCTTGTGTCTTCTCTCTTGTGTCTTGTGTCTTGTGTCTTGTGTCTTGAGTCTTCTCCCTTGTGTCTTGTGTCTCGTGTCTTGTGTCTTGAGTCTTCTCTCTTGTGTCTTCTCTCTTGTGTCATGAGTCTTCTCTCTTGTGTCTTCTCTCTTGTGTCTTCTCTCTTGTGTCTTGTGTCTTCTCTCTTGTGTCTTGTGTCTTCTCTCTTGTGTCTTCTCTCTTGTGTCTTGTGTCTTCTCTCTTGTGTCTTGAGTCTTGTGTCTTGTGTCGTGTGTCGTGTGTCTTCTCTCTTGTGTCTTGTGTCTTCTCTCTTGTGTCTTGTGTCTTCTCTCTTGTGTCTTGTGTCTTCTCTCTTGTGTCTTGTGTCTTGTGTCTTTTCTCTTGTGTCTTGTGTCTTCTCTCTTGTGTCTTGTGTCTTCTCTCTTGTGTCTTCTCTCTTGTGTCTTGTGTCTTTTCTTTCTTGTGTCTTGTGTCTTGAGTCTTGTGTCTTGTGTCTTGTGTCTTCTCTCTTGTGTCTTGTGTCTTGTGTCTTGTGTCTTCTCTCTTGTGTCTTGTGTCTTGTGTCTTCTCTCTTGTGTCTTGTGTCTTCTCTCTTGTGTCTTCTCTCTTGTGTCTTGTGTCTTCTCTCTTGTGTCTTGTGTCTTGTGTCTTCTCTCTTGTGTCTTGTGTCTTCTCTCTTGTGTCTTGTGTCTTCTCTCTTGTCTCTTGTGTCTTGTGTCTTGTGTCTTCTCTCTTGTGTCTTGTGTCTTCTCTCTTGTGTCTTGTGTCTTGTGTCTTCTCTTCTGTCTTCTCTCTTGTGTCTTCTCTCTTGTCTCTTGTGTCTTGTGTCTTCTCTCTTGTCTCTTGTGTCTTGTGTCTTCTCTCTTGTGTCTTGGGTCTTGTGTCTTGTGTCTTCTCTCTTGTGTCTTGTGTCTTCTCTCTTGTGTCTTGTGTCTTCTCTCTTGTGTCTTCTCTCTTGTGTCTTGTGTCTTCTCTCTTGTGTCTTGTTTCTTGTGTCTTCTCTCTTGTGTCTTATGTCTTTTGTCTTGTGTCTTCTCTCTTGTGTCTTGTGTCTTCTCTCTAGTGTCTTTTTTCTTGTGTCTTCTCTCTTGTGTCTTGTGTCTTCTCTCTTGTGTCTTGTGACTTGTGTCTTCTCTCTCGTGTCCTGTGTCTTGTGTCTTGTGTCTTCTCTCTTTTGTCTAGTGTCTTGTGTCTTGTGTCTTGTGTCTTCTCTCTTGTGTCTTGTGTTTTTGTCTTCTCTCTTGTGTCTTGTGTCTTCTCTCTTGTGTCTTGTGTTTTTTGTCTTATCTCTTGTGTCTTGTGTCTTATGTCTTCTCTCTTGTGTCTTCTCTCTTGTGTCTTGTGTCTTCTCTCTCGTGTCTTGTGTCTTCTCTCTTGTGTCTTCTCTCTTGTGTCTTCTCTCTTGTGTCTTCTCTCTTGTGTCTTCTCTCTTGTGTCTTGTGTCTTCTCTCTTGTGTCTTGTGTCTTCTCTCTTGTGTCTTCTCTCTTGTGTCTTTTGTCTTCTCTCTTGTGTCTTGTGTCTTCTCTCTTGTGTCTTGTGTTTTTGTCTTCTCTCTTGTGTCTTGTGTCTTATGTCTTCTCTCTTGTGTCTTCTCTCTTGTGTCTTGTGTCTTCTCTCTCGTGTCTTGTGTCTTCTCTCTTGTGTCTTGTGTCTTCTCTCTTGTGTCTTGTGTCTTCTCTCTTGTGTCTTGTGTCTTCTCTCTTGTGTCTTCTCTCTTGTGTCTTGTGTCTTCTCTCTTGTGTCTTGTGTCTTCTCTCTTGTGTCTTGTGTATTCTCTCTTGTGTCTTGTGTCTTCTCTCTTCTCTCTTGTGTCTTGTGTCTTCTCTCTTGTGTCTTGTGTCTTGTGTCTAGTGTCTTGAGTCTTGTGTCTTGTGTCTTGTGACTTGTGTCTTGTGTCTTGTGTCTTCTCTCTCGTGTCCTGTGTCTTGTGTCTTGTGTCTTCTCTCTTTTTTCTAGTGTCTTGTGTCTTGTGTCTTCTCTCTTGTGTCTTGTGTCTTCTCTCTTGTGTCTTGTGTCTTCTCTCTCGTGTCTTGTGTCTTGTGTCTTGTGTCTTGTGTCTTCTCTCTTTTGTCTAGTGTCTTGTGTCTTCTCTCTAGTGTCTTGTGTCTTCTCTCTTGTGTCTTGTGTCTTGTGTCTTCTCTCTTGTGTCTTGTGTCTTATGTCTTCTCTCTTGTGTCTTGTGTCTTCTCTCTTGTGTCTTGTGTCTTGTGTCTTCTCTCTTGTGTCTTGTGTCTTCTCTCTTGTGTCTTCTCTCTTGTGTCTTGTGTCTTCTCTCTTATGTCTTGTGTCTTGTGTCTTCTCTCTTGTGTCTTGTGTCTTGTGTCTTCTCTCTTGTGTCTTGTGTCCTCTGTCTTGTGTCTTCTCTCTTGTCTCTTGTGTCTTGTGTCTTCTCTCTTGTGTCTTGTGTCTTCTCTTTTGTGTCTTGTGTCTTCTCTCTTGTGTCTTGTGACTTCGCTCTTGTGTCTTCTCTCTTGTGTCTTCTCTCTTTTGTCTTGTGTCTTGTGTCTTCTCTCTTGTGTCTTGTGTCTTGTGTCTTGTGCCTTGTGTCTTCTCTCTTGTGTCTTCTCTCTTGTTTCTTGTGTCTTGTGTCTGGTGTCTCGTGTCTTGTCTCTTGTGTCTTGTGTCTTGAGTCTTCTTCCTTTTGTCTTGTGTCTTGTGTCTTGTGTCTTGTGTTTTGTGTTTTGTGTATTGTGTCTTCTCTCTTGTGTCTTGTGTCTTCTCTCTTGTGTCTTGTGTCTTGAGTCTTCTCCCTTGTGTCTTCTCTCTTGTGTCATGTGTCTTGAGTCTTCTCTCTTGTGTCTTGTGTCTTCTCTCTTGTGTCTTGTGTCTTCTCTCTTGTGTCTTGTGTCTTCTCTCTTGTGTCTTGTGTCTTCTCTCTTGTGACTTATGTCTTGTGTCATCTTTCTTGTATCTTGTGTCTTCTTTCTTGTGTCTTGTGTCTTCTCTCTTGTATCTTGTGTCTTCTCTCTTGTGTCTTGTGTCTTCTCTCTTGTGTCTTGTGCCTTGTGTCTTCTCTCTTGTGTCTTCTCTCTTGTTTCTTGTGTCTTGTGTCTCGTGTCTCGTGTCTTGTCTCTTGTGTCTTGTGTCTTGAGTCTTCTTCCTTTTGTCTTGTGTCTTGTGTCTTGTGTTTTGTGTTTTGTGTATTGTGTCTTCTCTCTTGTGTCTTGTGTCTTCTCTCTTGTGTCTTGTGTCTTGAGTCTTCTCCCTTGTGTCTTGTGTCTTGAGTCTTCTACCTTTTGTCTTCTCTCTTGTGTCATGTGTCTTGAGTCTTCTCTCTTGTGTCTTGTGTCTTCTCTCTTGTGTCTTGTGTCTTCTCTCTTGTGTCTTCTCTCTTGTGTCTTGTGTCTTCTCTCTTGTGTCATGTGTCTTCTCTCTTGTGTCTTGCGTCTTGTGTCTTCTCTCTTGTGTCTTGTGTCTTCTCTCTTGTGTCTTGAGTCTTCTCTCTTGTGTCTTGTGTCTTCTCTCTTGTGTCTTGCGTCTTGTGTCTTCTCTCTTGTGTCTTGTGTCTTCTCTCTTGTGTCTTGAGTCTTCTCTCTTGTGTCTTCTCTCTTGTGTCTTGTGTCTTCTCTCTTGTGTCTTGTGTCTTGAGTCTTCTCTCTTGTGTCTTGTGTCATCTCTCTTGTATCTTGTGTCTTCTCTCTTGTGTCTTGTGTCTTCTTTCTTGTGTCTTGTGTCTTCTCTCTTGTGTCTTGTGTCTTCTCTCTTGTGTCTTGTGTCTTCTCTCTTGTGTCTTCTCTCTTGTGTCTTCTCTCTTGTGTCTTCTCTCTTGTGTCTTCTCTCTTGTGTCTTCTCTCTTGTGTCTTGTGTCTTCTCTCTTGTGTCTTGAGTCTTGTGTCTTGTGTCTTGTGTCTTGTGTCTTCTCTCTTGTGTCTTGTGTCTTCTCTCTTGTGTCTTGTGTCTTGTGTCTTCTCTCTTGTGTCTTGTGTCTTCTCTCTTGTGTCTTGTGTCTTTTCTTTGTGTCTTGTGTCTTGTGTCTTCTCTCTTGTGTCTTGTGTCTTGTGTCTTCTCTCTTGTGTCTTCTCTCTTGTGTCTTGTGTCTTTTCTTTCTTGTGTCTTGTGTCTTCTCTCTTGTGTCTTCTCTCTTGTGTCTTGTGTCTTCTCTCTTTTGTCTTGTGTCTTGTGTCTTGAGTCTTGTGTCTTGTGTCTTCTCTCTTGTGTCTTCTCTCTTGTGTCTTGTGTCTTCTCTCTTGTGTCTTGAGTCTTGTGTCTTGTGTCTTCTCTCTTGTGTCTTGTGTCTTCTCTCTTGTGTCTTGTGTCTTCTCTCTTGTGTCTTGTGTATTGTGTCTTTTCTCTTGTGTCTTGTGTCTTGTGTCTTCTCTCTTGTGTCTTGTGTCTTCTCTCTTGTGTCTTGTGTCTTCTCTCTTGTGTCTTGTGTCTTGAGTCTTGTGTCTTGTGTCTTGTGTCTTGTGTCTTCTCTCTTGTGTCTTTTGTCTTGTGTCTTCTCTCTTGTGTCTTGTGTCTTGTGTCTTCTCTCTTGTGTCTTGTGTCTTCTCTCTTGTGTCTTGTGTCTTGTGTCTCGTGTCTTGTGTCTCGTGTCTTGTGTCTTGTGTCTTGTCTCTTGTGTCTTCTCTCTTGTGTCTTGTGTCTTGAGTCTTGAGTCTTGAGTCTTGTGTCTTGTGTCTTGTGTCTTGTGTCTTGTGTCTTGTGTTTTGTGTTTTGTGTCTTGTGTCTTCTCTCTTGTGTCTTGTGTCTTCTCTCTTGTGTCTTGTGTCTTGAGTCTTCTCCCTTGTGTCTTGTGTCTTGAGTCTTCTACCTTTTGTCTTCTCTCTTGTGTCATGTGTCTTGAGTCTTCTCTCTTGTGTCTTGTGTCTTCTCTCTTGTGTCTTCTCTCTTGTGTCTTCTCTCTTGTGTCTTGTGTCTTCTCTCTTGTGTCTTGTGTCTTCTCTCTTGTGACTTATGTCTTGTGTCATCTCTCTTGTATCTTGTGTCTTCTTTCTTGTGTCTTGTGTCTTCTCTCTTGTATCTTGTGTCTTCTCTCTTGTGTCTTCTCTCTTGTGTCTTGTGTCTTGTGTCTTCTCTCTTGTGTCTTCTCTCTTATGTCTTGTGTCTCGTGTCTCGTGTCTTGTCTCTTGTGTCTTTTGTCTTGAGTCTTCTTCCTTTTGTCTTGTGTCTCGTGTCTTGTGTCTTGAGTCTTCTCCATTGTGTCTTCTCTCTTGTGTCTTCTCTCTTGTGTCATGTGTCTTCTCTCTTGTGTCTTGCGTCTTGTGTCTTCTCTCTTGTGTCTTGTGTCTTCTCTCTTGTGTCTTGAGTCTTCTCTCTTGTGTCTTGTGTCTTCTCTCTTGTGTCTTGGGTCTTCTCTCTTGTGTCTTGTGTCTTCTCTCTTGTGTCTTGTGTCTTCTCTCTTGTGTCTTGTGTCTTGAGTCTTCTCTCTTGTGTCTTCTCTCTTGTGTCTTGTGTCTTCTCTCTTGTGTCTTGTCTCTTGTGTCTTCTCTCTTGTGTCTTTTGTCTTCTCTCTTGTGTCTTGTGTCTTCTCTCTTGTGTCTTCTCTCTTGTGTCTTCTCTCTTGTGTCTTGTGTCTTCTCTCTTGTGTCTTGTGTCTTCTCTCTTGTGTCTTCTCTCTTGTGTCTTGTGTCTTCTCTCTTGTGTCTTGAGTCTTGTGTCTTGTGTCTTGTGTCTTGTGTCTTGTGTCGTGTGTCTTCTCTCTTGTGTCTTGTGTCTTCTCTCTTGTGTCTTGTGTCTTCTCTCTTGTGTCTTGTGTCTTCTCTCTTGTGTCTTGTGTCTTTTCTCTTGTGTCTTGTGTCTTCTCTCTTGTGTCTTGTGTCTTGCGTCTTCTCTCTTGTGTCTTCTCTCTTGTGTCTTGTGTCTTTTCTTTCTTGTGTCTTGTGTCTTGAGTCTTGTGTCTTGTGTCTTGTGTCTTCTCTCTTGTGTCTTGTGTCTTGTGTCTTCTCTCTTGTGTCTTGTGTCTTGTGTCTTCTCTCTTGTGTCTTGTGTCTTCTCTCTTGTGTCTTCTCTCTTGTGTCTTGTGTCTTCGCTCTTGTGTCTTGTGTCTTCTCTCTTGTGTCTTGTGTCTTCTCTCTTGTGTCTTTTGTCTTGAGTCTTGTGTCTTGTGTCTTGTGTCTTCTCTCTTGTGTCTTGTGTCTTGTGTCTTGTGTCTTGTGTCTTGAGTCTTCTCCCTTGTGTCTTGTGTCTCGTGTCTTGTGTCTTGAGTCTTCTCTCTTGTGTCTTCTCTCTTGTGTCATGAGTCTTCTCTCTTGTGTCTTCTCTCTTGTGTCTTCTCTCTTGTGTCTTGTGTCTTCTCTCTTGTGTCTTGTGTCTTCTCTCTTGTGTCTTCTCTCTTGTGTCTTGTGTCTTCTCTCTTGTGTCTTGAGTCTTGTGTCTTGTGTCGTGTGTCGTGTGTCTTCTCTCTTGTGTCTTGTGTCTTCTCTCTTGTGTCTTGTGTCTTCTCTCTTGTGTCTTGTGTCTTCTCTCTTGTGTCTTGTGTCTTGTGTCTTTTCTCTTGTGTCTTGTGTCTTCTCTCTTGTGTCTTGTGTCTTCTCTCTTGTGTCTTCTCTCTTGTGTCTTGTGTCTTTTCTTTCTTGTGTCTTGTGTCTTGAGTCTTGTGTCTTGTGTCTTGTGTCTTCTCTCTTGTGTCTTGTGTCTTGTGTCTTGTGTCTTCTCTCTTGTGTCTTGTGTCTTGTGTCTTCTCTCTTGTGTCTTGTGTCTTCTCTCTTGTGTCTTCTCTCTTGTGTCTTGTGTCTTCTCTCTTGTGTCTTGTGTCTTGTGTCTTCTCTCTTGTGTCTTGTGTCTTCTCTCTTGTGTCTTGTGTCTTCTCTCTTGTCTCTTGTGTCTTGTGTCTTGTGTCTTCTCTCTTGTGTCTTGTGTCTTCTCTCTTGTGTCTTGTGTCTTGTGTCTTGTGTCTTCTCTTCTGTCTTCTCTCTTGTGTCTTCTCTCTTGTCTCTTGTGTCTTGTGTCTTCTCTCTTGTCTCTTGTGTCTTGTGTCTTCTCTCTTGTGTCTTGGGTCTTGTGTCTTGTGTCTTCTCTCTTGTGTCTTGTGTCTTCTCTCTTGTGTCTTGTGTCTTCTCTCTTGTGTCTTCTCTCTTGTGTCTTGTGTCTTCTCTCTTGTGTCTTGTTTCTTGTGTCTTCTCTCTTGTGTCTTATGTCTTTTGTCTTGTGTCTTCTCTCTTGTGTCTTGTGTCTTCTCTCTAGTGTCTTTTTTCTTGTGTCTTCTCTCTTGTGTCTTGTGTCTTCTCTCTTGTGTCTTGTGACTTGTTTCTTCTCTCTCGTGTCCTGTGTCTTGTGTCTTGTGTCTTCTCTCTTTTGTCTAGTGTCTTGTGTCTTGTGTCTTGTGTCTTCTCTCTTGTGTCTTGTGTTTTTGTCTTCTCTCTTGTGTCTTGTGTCTTCTCTCTTGTGTCTTGTGTTTTTTGTCTTATCTCTTGTGTCTTGTGTCTTATGTCTTCTCTCTTGTGTCTTCTCTCTTGTGTCTTGTGTCTTCTCTCTCGTGTCTTGTGTCTTCTCTCTTGTGTCTTCTCTCTTGTGTCTTCTCTCTTGTGTCTTCTCTCTTGTGTCTTCTCTCTTGTGTCTTGTGTCTTCTCTCTTGTGTCTTGTGTCTTCTCTCTTGTGTCTTCTCTCTTGTGTCTTTTGTCTTCTCTCTTGTGTCTTGTGTCTTCTCTCTTGTGTCTTGTGTTTTTGTCTTCTCTCTTGTGTCTTGTGTCTTATGTCTTCTCTCTTGTGTCTTCTCTCTTGTGTCTTGTGTCTTCTCTCTCGTGTCTTGTGTCTTCTCTCTTGTGTCTTGTGTCTTCTCTCTTGTGTCTTGTGTCTTCTCTCTTGTGTCTTGTGTCTTCTCTCTTGTGTCTTCTCTCTTGTGTCTTGTGTCTTCTCTCTTGTGTCTTGTGTCTTCTCTCTTGTGTCTTGTGTATTCTCTCTTGTGTCTTGTGTCTTCTCTCTTCTCTCTTGTGTCTTGTGTCTTCTCTCTTGTGTCTTGTGTCTTGTGTCTAGTGTCTTGAGTCTTGTGTCTTGTGTCTTGTGACTTGTGTCTTGTGTCTTGTGTCTTCTCTCTCGTGTCCTGTGTCTTGTGTCTTGTGTCTTCTCTCTTTTTTCTAGTGTCTTGTGTCTTGTGTCTTCTCTCTTGTGTCTTGTGTCTTCTCTCTTGTGTCTTGTGTCTTGTGTCTTCTCTCTCGTGTCTTGTGTCTTGTGTCTTGTGTCTTGTGTCTTCTCTCTTTTGTCTAGTGTCTTGTGTCTTCTCTCTAGTGTCTTGTGTCTTCTCTCTTGTGTCTTGTGTCTTGTGTCTTCTCTCTTGTGTCTTGTGTCTTATGTCTTCTCTCTTGTGTCTTGTGTCTTCTCTCTTGTGTCTTGTGTCTTGTGTCTTCTCTCTTGTGTCTTGTGTCTTCTCTCTTGTGTCTTCTCTCTTGTGTCTTGTGTCTTCTCTCTTATGTCTTGTGTCTTGTGTCTTCTCTCTTGTGTCTTGTGTCTTGTGTCTTCTCTCTTGTGTCTTGTGTCCTCTGTCTTGTGTCTTCTCTCTTGTCTCTTGTGTCTTGTGTCTTCTCTCTTGTGTCTTGTGTCTTCTCTTTTGTGTCTTGTGTCTTCTCTCTTGTGTCTTGTGACTTCGCTCTTGTGTCTTCTCTCTTGTGTCTTCTCTCTTTTGTCTTGTGTCTTGTGTCTTCTCTCTTGTGTCTTGTGTCTTGTGTCTTGTGTCTTGTGTCTTCTCTCTTGTGTCTTGTGTCTTCTCTCTTGTGTCTTGTGTCTTCTCTCTTGTGTCTTGTGTCTTGTGTCTTTTCTCTTGTGTCTTGTGTCTTGTGTCTTCTCTCTTATGTCTTGTGTCTTCTCTCTTGTGTCTTGTGTCTTCTCTCTTGTGTCTTGTGTCTTGAGTCTTGTGTCTTGTGTCATGTGTCTTGTGTCTTCTCTCTTGTGTCTTTTGTCTTGTGTCTTCTCTCTTGTGTCTTGTGTCTTGTGTCTTCTCTCTTGTGTCTTGTGTCTTCTCTCTTGTGTCTTGTGTCTTGTGTCTCGTGTCTTGTGTCTTGTGTCTTGTGTCTTGTGTCTTGTCTCTTGTGTCTTCTCTCTTGTGTCTTGTGTCTTGAGTCTTGAGTCTTGAGTCTTGTGTCTTGTGTCTTGTGTCTTGTGTCTTGTGTCTTGTGTTTTGTGTTTTGTGTCTTGTGTCTTCTCTCTTGTGTCTTGTGTCTTCTCTCTTGTGTCTTGTGTCTTGAGTCTTCTCCCTTGTGTCTTGTGTCTTGAGTCTTCTACCTTTTGTCTTCTCTCTTGTGTCATGTGTCTTGAGTCTTCTCTCTTGTGTCTTGTGTCTTCTCTCTTGTGTCTTCTCTCTTGTGTCTTCTCTCTTGTGTCTTGTGTCTTCTCTCTTGTGTCTTGTGTCTTCTCTCTTGTGACTTATGTCTTGTGTCATCTCTCTTGTATCTTGTGTCTTCTTTCTTGTGTCTTGTGTCTTCTCTCTTGTATCTTGTGTCTTCTCTCTTGTGTCTTCTCTCTTGTGTCTTGTGTCTTGTGTCTTCTCTCTTGTGTCTTCTCTCTTATGTCTTGTGTCTCGTGTCTCGTGTCTTGTCTCTTGTGTCTTGTGTCTTGAGTCTTCTTCCTTTTGTCTTGTGTCTCGTGTCTTGTGTCTTGAGTCTTCTCCATTGTGTCTTCTCTCTTGTGTCTTCTCTCTTGTGTCATGTGTCTTCTCTCTTGTGTCTTGCGTCTTGTGTCTTCTCTCTTGTGTCTTGTGTCTTCTCTCTTGTGTCTTGAGTCTTCTCTCTTGTGTCTTGTGTCTTCTCTCTTGTGTCTTGGGTCTTCTCTCTTGTGTCTTGTGTCTTCTCTCTTGTGTCTTGTGTCTTCTCTCTTGTGTCTTGTGTCTTGAGTCTTCTCTCTTGTGTCTTCTCTCTTGTGTCTTGTGTCTTCTCTCTTGTGTCTTGTCTCTTGTGTCTTCTCTCTTGTGTCTTTTGTCTTCTCTCTTGTGTCTTGTGTCTTCTCTCTTGTGTCTTCTCTCTTGTGTCTTCTCTCTTGTGTCTTCTCTCTTGTGTCTTGTGTCTTCTCTCTTGTGTCTTGTGTCTTCTCTCTTGTGTCTTCTCTCTTGTGTCTTGTGTCTTCTCTCTTGTGTCTTGAGTCTTGTGTCTTGTGTCTTGTGTCTTGTGTCGTGTGTCTTCTCTCTTGTGTCTTGTGTCTTCTCTCTTGTGTCTTGTGTCTTCTCTCTTGTGTCTTGTGTCTTCTCTCTTGTGTCTTGTGTCTTTTCTCTTGTGTCTTGTGTCTTCTCTCTTGTGTCTTGTGTCTTGCGTCTTCTCTCTTGTGTCTTCTCTCTTGTGTCTTGTGTCTTTTCTTTCTTGTGTCTTGTGTCTTGAGTCTTGTGTCTTGTGTCTTGTGTCTTCTCTCTTGTGTCTTGTGTCTTGTGTCTTGTGTCTTCTCTCTTGTGTCTTGTGTCTTGTGTCTTCTCTCTTGTGTCTTGTGTCTTCTCTCTTGTGTCTTCTCTCTTGTGTCTTGTGTCTTCGCTCTTGTGTCTTGTGTCTTGTGTCTTCTCTCTTGTGTCTTGTGTCTTCTCTCTTGTGTCTTTTGTCTTGAGTCTTGTGTCTTGTGTCTTGTGTCTTCTCTCTTGTGTCTTGTGTCTTGTGTCTTGTGTCTTGTGTCTTGAGTCTTCTCCCTTGTGTCTTGTGTCTCGTGTCTTGTGTCTTGAGTCTTCTCTCTTGTGTCTTCTCTCTTGTGTCATGAGTCTTCTCTCTTGTGTCTTCTCTCTTGTGTCTTCTCTCTTGTGTCTTGTGTCTTCTCTCTTGTGTCTTGTGTCTTCTCTCTTGTGTCTTATCTCTTGTGTCTTGTGTCTTCTCTCTTGTGTCTTGAGTCTTGTGTCTTGTGTCTTGTGTCGTGTGTCTTCTCTCTTGTGTCTTGTGTCTTCTCTCTTGTGTCTTGTGTCTTCTCTCTTGTGTCTTGTGTCTTCTCTCTTGTGTCTTGTGTCTTGTGTCTTTTCTCTTGTGTCTTGTGTCTTCTCTCTTGTGTCTTGTGTCTTCTCTCTTGTGTCTTCTCTCTTGTGTCTTGTGTCTTTTCTTTCTTGTGTCTTGTGTCTTGAGTCTTGTGTCTTGTGTCTTGTGTCTTCTCTCTTGTGTCTTGTGTCTTGTGTCTTCTCTCTTGTGTCTTGTGTCTTGTGTCTTCTCTCTTGTGTCTTGTGTCTTCTCTCTTGTGTCTTCTCTCTTGTGTCTTGTGTCTTCTCTCTTGTGTCTTGTGTCTTGTGTCTTCTCTCTTGTGTCTTGTGTCTTCTCTCTTGTGTCTTGTGTCTTCTCTCTTGTCTCTTGTGTCTTGTGTCTTGTGTCTTCTCTCTTGTGTCTTGTGTCTTCTCTCTTGTGTCTTGTGTCTTGTGTCTTCTCTTCTGTCTTCTCTCTTGTGTCTTCTCTCTTGTCTCTTGTGTCTTGTGTCTTCTCTCTTGTCTCTTGTGTCTTGTGTCTTCTCTCTTGTGTCTTGGGTCTTGTGTCTTGTGTCTTCTCTCTTGTGTCTTGTGTCTTGTGTCTTCTCTCTTGTGTCTTGTGTCTTCTCTCTTGTGTCTTCTCTCTTGTGTCTTGTGTCTTCTCTCTTGTGTCTTGTTTCTTGTGTCTTCTCTCTTGTGTCTTATGTCTTTTGTCTTGTGTCTTCTCTCTTGTGTCTTGTGTCTTCTCTCTAGTGTCTTTTTTCTTGTGTCTTCTCTCTTGTGTCTTGTGTCTTCTCTCTTGTGTCTTGTGACTTGTGTCTTCTCTCTCGTGTCCTGTGTCTTGTGTCTTGTGTCTTCTCTCTTTTGTCTAGTGTCTTGTGTCTTGTGTCTTGTGTCTTCTCTCTTGTGTCTTGTGTTTTTGTCTTCTCTCTTGTGTCTTGTGTCTTCTCTCTTGTGTCTTGTGTTTTTTGTCTTATCTCTTGTGTCTTGTGTCTTATGTCTTCTCTCTTGTGTCTTCTCTCTTGTGTCTTGTGTCTTCTCTCTCGTGTCTTGTGTCTTCTCTCTTGTGTCTTCTCTCTTGTGTCTTCTCTCTTGTGTCTTCTCTCTTGTGTCTTGTGTCTTCTCTCTTGTGTCTTGTGTCTTCTCTCTTGTGTCTTGTGTCTTCTCTCTTGTGTCTTTTGTCTTCTCTCTTGTGTCTTGTGTCTTCTCTCTTGTGTCTTGTGTTTTTGTCTTCTCTCTTGTGTCTTGTGTCTTCTCTCTTGTGTCTTGTGTTTTTGTCTTCTCTCTTGTGTCTTGTGTCTTATGTCTTCTCTCTTGTGTCTTCTCTCTTGTGTCTTGTGTCTTCTCTCTCGTGTCTTGTGTCTTCTCTCTTGTGTCTTGTGTCTTCTCTCTTGTGTCTTGTGTCTTCTCTCTTGTGTCTTGTGTCTTCTCTCTTGTGTCTTCTCTCTTGTGTCTTGTGTCTTCTCTCTTGTGTCTTGTGTCTTCTCTCTTGTGTCTTGTGTATTCTCTCTTGTGTCTTGTGTCTTCTCTCTTCTCTCTTGTGTCTTGTGTCTTCTCTCTTGTGTCTTTTGTCTTGTGTCTTCTCTCTTGTGTCTTGTGTCTTGTGTCTTCTCTCTTGTGTCTTGTGTCTTGTGTCTTCTCTCTCGTGGCCTGTGTCTTGTGTCTTGTGTCTTCTCTCTTTTTTCTAGTGTCTTGTGTCTTGTGTCTTCTCTCTTGTGTCTTGTGTCTTCTCTCTTGTGTCTTGTGTCTTGTGTCTTCTCTCTCGTGTCTTGTGTCTTGTGTCTTGTGTCTTGTGTCTTCTCTCTTTTGTCTAGTGTCTTGTGTCTTCTCTCTAGTGTCTTGTGTCTTCTCTCTTGTGTCTTGTGTCTTGTGTCTTCTCTCTTGTGTCTTGTGTCTTATGTCTTCTCTCTTGTGTCTTCTCTCTTGTGTCTTGTGTCTTCTCTCTTGTGTCTTGTGTCTTGTGTCTTCTCTCTTGTGTCTTGTGTCTTCTCTCTTGTGTCTTCTCTCTTGTGTCTTGTGTCTTCTCTCTTATGTCTTTTGTCTTGTGTCTTCTCTCTTGTGTCTTGTGTCTTGTGTCTTCTCTCTTGTGTCTTGTGTCCTCTGTCTTGTGTCTTCTCTCTTGTGTCTTGTGTCTTGTGTATGTTGTCTTGTGTCTTGTGTATTGTGTCTTGTGTCTTGTGTCTTCTCTGTTGTGTATTGTGTCTTGTGTATTGTGTCTTGTGTCTTCTCTCTTGTGTCTTGTGTCTTGTGTCTTGTTACTTGTGTCTTCTCTCTTGTGTCTTGTGTCTTGTGTCTTCTCTCTTGTGTCTTGTGTCTTCTCTCTTGTGTCTTCTCGCTTGTGTCTTGTGTCTTCTCTCTTGTGTCTTGTGTCTTCTCTCTTGTGTCTTCTCTCTTGTGTCTTGTGTCTTCTCTCTTGTCTCTTGTGTCTTGTGTCTTCTCTCTTGTGTCTTGTGTCTTCTCTCTTGTGTCTTGTGTCTTGTGTCTTCTCTCTTGTGTCTTGTGTCTTCTCTCTTGTGTCTTGTGTCTTCTCTCTTCTCTTGTGTCTTGTGTCTTGTGTCTTGTGTCTTCTCTCTTGTGTCTTCTCTCTTGTGTCTTCTCTCTTGTGTCTTGTGTCTTCTCTCTTGTGTCTTGTGTCTTCTCTCTTGTGTCTTGTGTCTTCTCTCTTGTGTCTTGTGTCTTCTCTCTTGTCTCTTGTGTCTTGTGTCTTCTCTCTTGTGTCTTGTGTCTTCTCTCTTGTGTCTTGTGTCTTCTCTTGTGTCTTCTCTCCTGTGTCTTCTCTCTTGTCTCTTGTGTCTTGTGTCTTCTCTCTTGTCTCTTGTGTCTTGTGTCTTGTGTCTTCTCTCTTGTGTCTTGGGTCTTGTGTCTTGTGTCTTGTGTCTTGTGTCTTCTCTCTTGTGTCTTGTGTCTTCTCTCTTGTGTCTTGTGTCTTCTCTCTTGTGTCTTGTGTCTTGTGTCTTCTATCTTGTGTCTTGTGTCATGTGTCTTCTCTCTTGTGTCTTGTGTCTTGTGTCTTCTCTCTTGTGTCTTGTGTCTTCTCTCTTGTGTCTTGTGTCTTCTCTCTTGTGTCTTGTGTCTTGTGTCTTCTCTCTTGTGTCTTGTGTCTTGTTTCTTCTCTCTTGTGTCTTATGTCTTGTGTATTCTCTCTAGTGTCTTATGTCTTGTGTCTTGTGTCTTCTCTCTTGTGTCTTGTGTCTTCTCTCTTGCGTCTTGTGTCTTGTGTCTTCTCTCTTGTGTCTTGTGTCTTCTCTCTTGTGTCTTGTGTCTTGTGTCTTCTCTCTTGTGTCTTGTGTCTTGTGTCTTCTTTCTTGTGTCTTGTGTCTTGTGTCTTCTCTCTTGTGTCTTGTGTCTTGTGTCTTGTGTCTTCTCTCTTGTGTCTTGTGTCTTGTGTCTTCTCTCTTGTGTCTTATGTCTTGTGTCTTATGTCTTGTGTCTTGTGACTTCTCTCTTGTGTCTTGTGTCTTGTGTCTTCTCTCTTGTGTCTTGTGTCTTGTGTCTTCTCTCTTGTGTTTTGTGTATTGTGTCTTGTGTCTTCTCTCTTGTGTCTTGTGTCTTGTGACTTGTGTCTTGTGTCTTCTCTCTTGTATCTTGTGTCTTGTGTCTTGTGACTTGTGTCTTGTGTCTTGTGTCTTCTCTCTTGTGTCTTGTGTCTTTTGTCTTGTGTCTTCTCTCTTGTGACTTGTGTCTTGTGTCTTGTGTCTTTTGTCTTTTGTCTTTTGTCTTGTGTCTTGTGTCTTGTGTCTTGTGTCTTGTGTCTTGAGTCTTGAGTCTTGTGTCTTGTGTCTTGTGTCTTCTCTCTTGTGTCTTGTGTCTTGTGTCTTGTGTCTTCTCTCTTGTGTCTTGTGTCTTGTGATTTGGGTCTTGTGTCTTGTGTCTTCTCTCTTGTGTCTTGTGTCTTCTCTCTTGTGTCTTGTGTCTTCTCTCTTGTGTCTAGTGTCTTCTCTCTTGTGTCTTCTCTCTTGTGTCTTGTGTCTTCTCTCTTGTGTCTTGTGTATTGTGTCTTGTCTCTTGTGTCTTATGTCTTGTGTCTTGTGTCTTCTCTCTTGTGTCTTGTGTCTTCTCTCTAGTGTCTTATGTCTTATGTCTTGTGTCTTGTGTCTTCTCTCTTGTGTCTTCTCTCTTGTGTCTTGTGTCTTGTGTCTTCTCTCTTGTGTCTTGTGTCTTGTGTCTTCTCTCTTGTGTCTTGTGTCTTGTGTCTTCTCTCTTGTGTCTTGTGCCTTGTGTCTTCTCTCTTGTGTCTTGTGTCTTGTGTCTTCTCTCTTGTGTCTTGTGTCTTCTCTCTTGTGTCTTGTGTCTTGTGCCTTCTCTCTTGTGTCTTGTGTCTTCTCTCTTGTGTCTTGTGTCTTCTCTCTTGTGTCTTGTGTCTTCTCTCTTGTGTCTTTTGTCTTCTCTCTTGTGTCTTGTGTCTTCTCTCTTGTGTCTTGTGTTTTTGTCTTCTCTCTTGTGTCTTGTGTCTTCTCTCTTGTGTCTTGTGTTTTTGTCTTCTCTCTTGTGTCTTGTGTCTTATGTCTTCTCTCTTGTGTCTTCTCTCTTGTGTCTTGTGTCTTCTCTCTCGTGTCTTGTGTCTTCTCTCTTGTGTCTTGTGTCTTCTCTCTTGTGTCTTGTGTCTTCTCTCTTGTGTCTTGTGTCTTCTCTCTTGTGTCTTCTCTCTTGTGTCTTGTGTCTTCTCTCTTGTGTCTTGTGTCTTCTCTCTTGTGTCTTGTGTATTCTCTCTTGTGTCTTGTGTCTTCTCTCTTCTCTCTTGTGTCTTGTGTCTTCTCTCTTGTGTCTTTTGTCTTGTGTCTTCTCTCTTGTGTCTTGTGTCTTGTGTCTTCTCTCTTGTGTCTTGTGTCTTGTGTCTTCTCTCTCGTGTCCTGTGTCTTGTGTCTTGTGTCTTCTCTCTTTTTTCTAGTGTCTTGTGTCTTGTGTCTTCTCTCTTGTGTCTTGTGTCTTCTCTCTTGTGTCTTGTGTCTTGTGTCTTCTCTCTCGTGTCTTGTGTCTTGTGTCTTGTGTCTTGTGTCTTGTGTCTTCTCTCTTTGTCTAGTGTCTTTTGTCTTCTCTCTAGTGTCTTGTGTCTTCTCTCTTGTGTCTTGTGTCTTGTGTCTTCTCTCTTGTGTCTTGTGTCTTATGTCTTCTCTCTTGTGTCTTCTCTCTTGTGTCTTGTGTCTTCTCTCTTGTGTCTTGTGTCTTGTGTCTTCTCTCTTGTGTCTTGTGTCTTCTCTCTTGTGTCTTCTCTCTTGTGTCTTGTGTCTTCTCTCTTATGTCTTGTGTCTTGTGTCTTCTCTCTTGTGTCTTGTGTCTTCTCCCTTGTGTCTTGTGTCCTCTGTCTTGTGTCTTCTCTCTTGTGTCTTGTGTCTTGTGTATGTTGTCTTGTGTCTTGTGTATTGTGTCTTGTGTCTTGTGTCTTCTCTGTTGTGTATTGTGTCTTGTGTATTGTGTCTTGTGTCTTCTCTCTTGTGTCTTGTGTCTTGTGTCTTGTTACTTGTGTCTTCTCTCTTGTGTCTTGTGTCTTGTGTCTTCTCTCTTGTGTCTTGTGTCTTCTCTCTTGTGTCTTCTCGCTTGTGTCTTGTGTCTTCTCTCTTGTGTCTTGTGTCTTCTCTCTTGTGTCTTCTCTCTTGTGTCTTGTGTCTTCTCTCTTGTCTCTTGTGTCTTGTGTCTTCTCTCTTGTGTCTTGTGTCTTCTCTCTTGTGTCTTGTGTCTTGTGTCTTCTCTCTTGTGTCTTGTGTCTTCTCTCTTGTGTCTTGTGTCTTCTCTCTTCTCTTGTGTCTTGTGTCTTGTGTCTTGTGTCTTCTCTCTTGTGTCTTCTCTCTTGTGTCTTCTCTCTTGTGTCTTGTGTCTTCTCTCTTGTGTCTTGTGTCTTCTCTCTTGTGTCTTGTGTCTTCTCTCTTGTGTCTTGTGTCTTCTCTCTTGTCTCTTGTGTCTTGTGTCTTCTCTCTTGTGTCTTGTGTCTTCTCTCTTGTGTCTTGTGTCTTCTCTTGTGTCTTCTCTCTTGTGTCTTCTCTCTTGTCTCTTGTGTCTTGTGTCTTCTCTCTTGTCTCTTGTGTCTTGTGTCTTGTGTCTTCTCTCTTGTGTCTTGGGTCTTGTGTCTTGTGTCTTGTGTCTTGTGTCTTGTGTCTTCTCTCTTGTGTCTTGTGTCTTCTCTCTTGTGTCTTGTGTCTTCTCTCTTGTGTCTTGTGTCTTCTATCTTGTGTCTTGTGTCATGTGTCTTCTCTCTTGTGTCTTGTGTCTTGTGTCTTCTCTCTTGTGTCTTGTGTCTTCTCTCTTGTGTCTTGTGTCTTCTCTCTTGTGTCTTGTGTCTTGTTTCTTCTCTCTTGTGTCTTATGTCTTGTGTCTTCTCTCTAGTGTCTTATGTCTTGTGTCTTGTGTCTTCTCTCTTGTGTCTTGTGTCTTCTCTCTTGCGTCTTGTGTCTTGTGTCTTCTCTCTTGTGTCTTGTGTCTTCTCTCTTGTGTCTTGTGTCTTGTGTCTTCTCTCTTGTGTCTTGTGTCTTGTGTCTTCTTCTTGTGTCTTGTGTCTTGTGTCTTCTCTCTTGTGTCTTGTGTCTTGTGTCTTGTGTCTTCTCTCTTGTGTCTTGTGTCTTGTGTCTTCTCTCTTGTGTCTTATGTCTTGTGTCTTGTGTCTTATGTCTTGTGTCTTGTGACTTCTCTCTTGTGTCTTGTGTCTTGTGTCTTCTCTCTTGTGTCTTGTGTCTTGTGTCTTCTCTCTTGTGTTTTGTGTATTGTGTCTTGTGTCTTCTCTCTTGTGTCTTGTGTCTTGTGACTTGTGTCTTGTGTCTTCTCTCTTGTATCTTGTGTCTTGTGTCTTGTGACTTGTGTCTTGTGTCTTGTGTCTTCTCTCTTGTGTCTTGTGTCTTTTGTCTTGTGTCTTCTCTCTTGTGACTTGTGTCTTGTGTCTTGTGTCTTTTGTCTTTTGTCTTTTGTCTTGTGTCTTGTGTCTTGTGTCTTGTGTCTTGTGTCTTGTGTCTTGAGTCTTGAGTCTTGTGTCTTGTGTCTTGTGTCTTCTCTCTTGTGTCTTGTGTCTTGTGTCTTGTGTCTTCTCTCTTGTGTCTTGTGTCTTGTGATTTGGGTCTTGTGTCTTGTGTCTTCTCTCTTGTGTCTTGTGTCTTCTCTCTTGTGTCTTGTGTCTTCTCTCTTGTGTCTAGTGTCTTCTCTCTTGTGTCTTCTCTCTTGTGTCTTGTGTCTTCTCTCTTGTGTCTTGTGTATTGTGTCTTGTCTCTTGTGTCTTATGTCTTGTGTCTTGTGTCTTCTCTCTTGTGTCTTGTGTCTTCTCTCTAGTGTCTTATGTCTTATGTCTTGTGTCTTGTGTCTTCTCTCTTGTGTCTTCTCTCTTGTGTCTTGTGTCTTCTCTCTTGTGTCTTGTGTCTTGTGTCTTCTCTCTTGTGTCTTGTGTCTTGTGTCTTCTCTCTTGTGTCTTGTGCCTTGTGTCTTCTCTCTTGTGTCTTGTGTCTTGTGTCTTCTCTCTTGTGTCTTGTGTCTTCTCTCTTGTGTCTTGTGTCTTGTGCCTTCTCTCTTGTGTCTTGTGTCTTGTGTCTTGTGTATTGTGTCTTGTGTCTTGTGTCTTGTGTCTTGTGTCTTGTGTCTTGTGTATTGTGTTTTGTGTCTTGTGTCTTCTCTCTTGTGTCTTGTGTTTTGTGTCTTGTATCTTGTGTCTTGTGTCTTCTCTCTTGTGTCTTTTGTCTTATGTCTTCTCTCTTGTGTCTTGTGTCTTGCGTCTTGTGTCTTCTCTCTTGTGTCTTGTGTCTTGTGTCTTCTCTCTTGTGTCTTGTGTCTTGTGTCTTATGTCTTGTGTCTTGTGTCTTCTCTCTTGTGTCTTGTGTCTTGTGTCTTGTGTCTTCTCTCTTGTGTCTTGTGTCTTGTGTCTTCTCTCTTGTGTCTTGTGTATTGTGTCTTGTGTCTTCTCTCTTGTGTCTTGTGTCTTGTGTCTTGTGTCTTGTGACTTGTGTCTTGTGTCTTCTCTCTTGTGTCTTGTGTCTTGTGACTTGTGTCTTGTGTCTTGTGACTTGAGTCTTGTGTCTTGTGACTTGTGTCTTGTGTCTTGTGTCTTGTGTCTTGTGTCTTCTCTCTTGTGTCTTGTGTCTTGTGTCTTCTCTCTTGTGTCTTGTGTCTTGTGACTTGGGTCTTGTGTCTTGTGTCTTCTCTCTTGTGTCTTGTGTCTTCTCTCTGGTGTCTTGTGTCTTCTCTCTTGTGTCTTGTGTCTTCTCTCTTGTGTCTTCTCTCTTGTGTCTTGTGTCTTGTGTCTTCTCTCTTGTGTCTTGTGTCTTTTGTCTTCTCTCTTGTGTCTTCTCTTTTGTGTCTTGTGTCTTCTCTCTTGTGTCTTGTGTCTTCTCTCTTGTGTCTTCTCTCTTGTGTCTTGTGTCTTCTCTCTTGTGTCTTGTGTCTTCTCTCTTGTGTCTTCTCTCTTGTGTCTTGTGTCTTCTCTCTTGTGTCTTGAGTCTTGTGTCTTGTGTCTTGTATCTTGTGTCTTCTCTCTTGTGTCTTGTGTCTTGTGTCTTCTCTCTTGTGTCTTGTGTCTTCTCTCTTGTGTCTTGTGTCTTCTCTCTTGTGTCTTGTGTCTTGTGTCTTCTCTCTTGTGTCTTATGTCTTCTCTCTTGTGTCTTGTGTCTTCTCTCTTGTGTCTTGTGTTTTCTCTCTTGTCTCTTGTGTCTTGTGTCTTGTGTCTTGTGTCTTGTGTCTTCTCTCTTGTGTCTTGTGTCTTCTCTCTTGTGTCTTCTCTCTTGTGTCTTCTCTCTTGTGTCTTGTGTCTTGTGTCTTCTCTCTTGTGTCTTGTGTCTTCTCTCTTGTGTCTTGTGTCTTGTGTCTTCTCTCTTGTCTCTTGTGTCTTGTGTCTTCTCTCTTGTGTCTTGTGTCTTCTCTCTTGTGTCTTGTGTCTTGTGTCTTGTGTCTTCTCTTGTGTCTTCTCTCTTGTGTCTTCTCTCTTGTCTCTTGTGTCTTGTGTCTTCTCTCTTGTCTCTTGTGTCTTGTGTCTTCTCTCTTGTGTCTTGGGTCTTGTGTCTTGTGTCTTGTGTCTTGTGTCTTCTCTCTTGTGTCTTGTGTCTTCTCTCTTGTGTCTTGTGTCTTCTCTCTTGTGTCTTGTGTCTTGTGTCTTCTACCTTGTGTCTTGTGTCATGTGTCTTCTCTCTTGTGTCTTGTGTCTTCTCTCTTGTGTCTTGTGTCTTGTGTCTTCTCTCTTGTGTCTTGTGTCTTCTCTCTTGTGTCTTGTGTCTTGTGTCTTCTCTCTTGTGTCTTGTGTCTTGTTTCTTCTCTCTTGTGTCTTATGTCTTGTGTCTTCTCTCTAGTGTCTTATGTCTTGTGTCTTGTGTCTTCTCTCTTGTGTCTTGTGTCTTCTCTCTTGCGTCTTGTGTCTTGTGTCTTCTCTCTTGTGTCTTGTGTCTTCTCTCTTGTGTCTTGTGTCTTGTGTCTTCTCTCTTGTGTCTTGTGTCTTCTTTCTTGTGTCTTGTGTCTTCTCTCTTGTGTCTTGTGTCTTGTGTCTTCTCTCTTGTGTCTTGTGTCTTGTGTCTTCTCTCTTGTGTCTTATGTCTTGTGTCTTGTGTCTTATGTCTTGTGTCTTGTGTCTTCTCTCTTGTGTCTTGTGTCTTGTGTCTTCTCTCTTGTGTCTTGTGTCTTGTGTCTTCTCTCTTGTGTCTTGTGTATTGTGTCTTGTGTCTTCTCTCTTGTGTCTTGTGTCTTGTGACTTGTGTCTTGTGTCTTCTCTCTTGTATCTTGTGTCTTGTGTCTTGTGACTTGTGTCTTGTGTCTTGTGTCTTGTGTCTTGTGACTTGAGTCTTGTGTCTTGAGTCTTGAGTCTTGTGTCTTGTGTCTTGTGTCTTGTGTGTTCTCTCTTGTGTCTTGTGTCTTGTGTCTTGTGTCTTCTCTCTTGTGACTTGTGTCTTGTGTCTTGTGTCTTTTGTCTTTTGTCTTTTGTCTTGTGTCTTGTGTCTTGTGTCTTGAGTCTTGAGTCTTGTGTCTTGTGTCTTGTGTCTTGTGTCTTGTGTCTTCTGTCTTGTGTCTTGTGTCTTGTGTCTTGTGTCTTGTGTCTTGTGTCTTGTGTCTTGTGTCTTGTGTCTTGTGTCTTCTGTCTTGTGTCTTGTGTCTTGTGTCTTCTCTCTTGTGTCTTGTGTCTTGTGATTTGGGTCTTGTGTCTTGTGTCTTCTCTCTTGTGTCTTGTGTCTTCTCTCTTGTGTCTTGTGTCTTCTCTCTTGTGTCTTCTCTCTTGTGTCTTCTCTCTTGTGTCTTGTGTCTTCTCTCTTGTGTCTTGTGTCTTGTGTCTTCTCTCTTGTGTCTTATGTCTTGTGTCTTGTGTCTTCTCTCTTGTGTCTTGTGTCTTGTGTCTTCTCTCTAGTGTCTTATGTCTTATGTCTTGTGTCTTGTGTCTTCTCTCTTGTGTCTTGTGTCTTCTCTCTTGTGTCTTGTGTCTTCTCTCTTGTGTCTTGTGTCTTCTCTCTTGTGTCTTGTGTCTTGTGTCTTCTCTCTTGTGTCTTGTGTCTTGTGTCTTGTGTCTTGTGTCTTGTGTCTTCTCTCTTGTGTCTTGTGTCTTGTGTCTTCTCTCTTGTGTCTTGTGTCTTGTGTCTTCTCTCTTGTGTCTTGTGTCTTCTCTCTTGTGTCTTGTGTCTTGTGCCTTCTCTCTTGTGTCTTGTGTCTTGTGTCTTGTGTATTGTGTCTTGTGTCTTGTGTCTTGTGTCTTGTGTCTTGTGTCTTGTGTCTTGTGTCTTGTGTCTTGTGTATTGTGTTTTGTGTTTTGTGTCTTGTGTCTTCTCTCTTGTGTCTTGTGTTTTGTGTCTTGTATCTTGTGTCTTGTGTCTTCTCTCTTGTGTCTTTTGTCTTATGTCTTCTCTCTTGTGTCTAGTGTCTTGTGTCTTGTGTCTTCTCTCTTCTCTCTTGTGTCTTGTGTCTTGTGTCTTCTCTCTTGTGTCTTATGTCTTGTGTCTTGTGTCTTCTCTCTTGTGTCTTGTGTCTTGTGTCTTCTCTCTTGTGTCTTGTGTCTTCTCTCTTGTGTCTTGTGTATTGTGTCTTGTGTCTTCTCTCTTGTGTCTTGTGTCTTGTGTCTTGTGACTTGTGTCTTGTGTCTTCTCTCTTGTGTCTTGTGTCTTGTGTCATGTGACTTGTGTCTTGTGTCTTGTGTATTGTGACTTGAGTCTTGTGTCTTGTGACTTGTGTCTTGTGTCTTGTGTCTTGTGTCTTGTCTCTTCTCTCTTGTGTCTTGTGTCTTGTGTCTTGTGTCTTCTCTCTTGTGTCTTGTGTCTTGTGACTTGGGTCTTGTGTCTTGTGTCTTCTCTCTTGTGTCTTGTGTCTTCTCTCTGGTGTCTTGTGTCTTGTGTCTTCTCTCTTGTGTCTTGTGTCTTCTCTCTTGTGTCTTCTCTCTTGTGTCTTGTGTCTTGTGTCTTCTCTCTTGTGTCTTGTGTCTTTTGTCTTCTCTCTTGTGTCTTCTCTTTTGTGTCTTGTGTCTTCTCTCTTGTGTCTTGTGTCTTCTCTCTTGTGTCTTCTCTCTTGTGTCTTGTGTCTTCTCTCTTGTGTCTTGTGTCTTCTCTCTTGTGTCTTCTCTCTTGTGTCTTGTGTCTTCTCTCTTGTGTCTTGTGTCTTTTGTCTTCTCTCTTGTGTCTTCTCTCTTGTGTCTTGTGTCTTCTCTCTTGTGTCTTGTGTCTTCTCTCTTGTGTCTTGTGTCTTTTGTCTTCTCTCTTGTGTCTCGTGTCTTCTCTCTTGTGTCTTGTCTCTTCTCTCTTGTGTCTTGTGTCTTCTCTCTCGTGTCTTGTGTCTTCTCTCTTGTGTCTTCTCTCTTGTGTCTTGTGTCTTCTCTCTTGTGTCTTGTGTCTTTTGTCTTCTCTCTTGTGTCTTCTCTCTTGTGTCTTGTGTCTTCTCTCCTGTGTCTTGTGTCTTGTGTCTTCTCTCTTGTGTCTTGTGTCTTGTGTATTCTCTCTTGTGTCTTTTGTCTTCTCTCTTGTGTCTTCTCTTTTGTGTCTTGTGACTTGTGTCTTCTCTCTTGTGTCTTCTCTCTTGTGTCTTGTGTCTTCTCTCTTGTGTCTTGTGTCTTCTCTCTTGTGTCTTGTGTCTTCTCTTTTGTGTCTTGTGTCTTCTCTCTTGTTTCTTGTGTCTTCTGTCTTCTCTCTTGTGTCTTGTGTCTTCTCTCTTGTGTCTTCTCTCTTGTGTCTTGTGTCTTCTCTCTTGTGTCTTGTGTCTTTTGTCTTCTCTCTTGTGTCTTGTGGTGTCTTGTGTCTTGTGTCTTCTCTCTTGTGTCTTCTCTCTTGTGTCTTCTCTCTTGTGTCTTGTGTCTTTTGTCTTCTCTCTTGTGTCTTCTCTCTTGTGTCTTGTGTCTTCTCTCTTGTGTCTTGTGTCTTCTCTCTTGTGTCTTGTGTCTTTTGTCTTCTCTCTTGTGTCTTATGTCTTCTCTCTTGTGTCTTGTGTCTTCTCTCTTGTGTCTTGTGTTTTCTCTCTTGTCTCTTGTGTCTTGTGTCTTGTGTCTTGTGTCTTCTCTCTTGTGTCTTGTGTCTTGTCTCTTGTGTCTTCTCTCTTGTGTCTTCTCTCTTGTGTCTTCTCTCTTGTGTCTTGTGTCTTGTGTCTTGTGTCTTCTCTCTTGTGTCTTGTGTCTTCTCTCTTGTGTCTTGTGTCTTCTCTCTTGTCTCTTGTGTCTTGTGTCTTCTCTCTTGTGTCTTGTGTCTTCTCTCTTGTGTCTTGTGTCTTGTGTCTTGTGTCTTCTCTTGTGTCTTCTCTCTTGTGTCTTCTCTCTTGTCTCTTGTGTCTTGTGTCTTCTCTCTTGTCTCTTGTGTCTTGTGTCTTCTCTCTTGTGTCTTGGGTCTTGTGTCTTGTGTCTTGTGTCTTGTGTCTTCTCTCTTGTGTCTTGTGTCTTCTCTCTTGTGTCTTGTGTCTTCTCTCTTGTGTCTTGTGTCTTGTGTCTTCTACCTTGTGTCTTGTGTCATGTGTCTTCTCTCTTGTGTCTTGTGTCTTCTCTCTTGTGTCTTGTGTATTGTGTCTTC
The DNA here is from genome assembly GCF_026437365.1 of Eucyclogobius newberryi. Lineage (NCBI taxonomy): Eukaryota > Metazoa > Chordata > Actinopteri > Gobiiformes > Gobiidae > Eucyclogobius > Eucyclogobius newberryi. The sequence goes on from NW_027316538.1 coordinate 274,615, forward strand.
TCTCTTGTGTCTTGTGTCTTCTCTCTTGTGTCTTGTGTCTTCTCTCTTGTGTCTTGTGTCTTGTTTCTTCTCTCTTGTGTCTTATGTCTTGTGTCTTCTCTCTAGTGTCTTATGTCTTGTGTCTTGTGTCTTCTCTCTTGTGTCTTGTGTCTTCTCTCTTGCGTCTTGTGTCTTGTGTCTTCTCTCTTGTGTCTTGTGTCTTCTCTCTTGTGTCTTGTGTCTTGTGTCTTCTCTCTTGTGTCTTGTGTCTTCTTTCTTGTGTCTTGTGTCTTCTCTCTTGTGTCTTGTGTCTTGTGTCTTCTCTCTTGTGTCTTGTGTCTTGTGTCTTGTGTCTTCTCTCTTGTGTCTTATGTCTTGTGTCTTGTGTCTTATGTCTTGTGTCTTGTGTCTTCTCTCTTGTGTCTTGTGTCTTGTGTCTTCTCTCTTGTGTCTTGTGTCTTCTCTCTTGTGTCTTGTGTATTGTGTCTTGTGTCTTCTCTCTTGTGTCTTGTGTCTTGTGACTTGTGTCTTGTGTCTTCTCTCTTGTATCTTGTGTCTTGTGTCTTGTGACTTGTGTCTTGTGTCTTGTGTCTTGTGTCTTGTGACTTGAGTCTTGTGTCTTGAGTCTTGAGTCTTGTGTCTTGTGTCTTGTGTCTTGTGTGTTCTCTCTTGTGTCTTGTGTCTTGTGTCTTGTGTCTTGTGTCTTCTCTCTTGTGACTTGTGTCTTGTGTCTTGTGTCTTTTGTCTTTTGTCTTGTGTCTTGTGTCTTGTGTCTTGTGTCTTGAGTCTTGAGTCTTGTGTCTTGTGTCTTGTGTCTTGTGTCTTGTGTCTTGTGTCTTCTGTCTTGTGTCTTGTGTCTTGTGTCTTCTCTCTTGTGTCTTGTGTCTTCTGTCTTGTGTCTTGTGTCTTGTGTCTTCTCTCTTGTGTCTTGTGTCTTGTGATTTGGGTCTTGTGTCTTGTGTCTTCTCTCTTGTGTCTTGTGTCTTCTCTCTTGTGTCTTGTGTCTTCTCTCTTGTGTCTTCTCTCTTGTGTCTTCTCTCTTGTGTCTTGTGTCTTCTCTCTTGTGTCTTGTGTCTTGTGTCTTCTCTCTTGTGTCTTATGTCTTGTGTCTTGTGTCTTCTCTCTTGTGTCTTGTGTCTTGTGTCTTCTCTCTAGTGTCTTATGTCTTGTGTCTTGTGTCTTCTCTCTTGTGTCTTGTGTCTTCTCTCTTGTGTCTTGTGTCTTCTCTCTTGTGTCTTGTGTCTTCTCTCTTGTGTCTTGTGTCTTGTGTCTTCTCTCTTGTGTCTTGTGTCTTGTGTCTTGTGTCTTGTGTCTTGTGTCTTCTCTCTTGTGTCTTGTGTCTTGTGTCTTCTCTCTTGTGTCTTGTGTCTTGTGTCTTCTCTCTTGTGTCTTGTGTCTTCTCTCTTGTGTCTTGTGTCTTGTGCCTTCTCTCTTGTGTCTTGTGTCTTGTGTCTTGTGTATTGTGTCTTGTGTCTTGTGTCTTGTGTCTTGTGTCTTGTGTCTTGTGTCTTGTGTATTGTGTTTTGTGTTTTGTGTCTTGTGTCTTCTCTCTTGTGTCTTGTGTTTTGTGTCTTGTATCTTGTGTCTTGTGTCTTCTCTCTTGTGTCTTTTGTCTTATGTCTTCTCTCTTGTGTCTAGTGTCTTGTGTCTTGTGTCTTCTCTCTTCTCTCTTGTGTCTTGTGTCTTGTGTCTTCTCTCTTGTGTCTTATGTCTTGTGTCTTGTGTCTTCTCTCTTGTGTCTTGTGTCTTGTGTCTTCTCTCTTGTGTCTTGTGTCTTCTCTCTTGTGTCTTGTGTATTGTGTCTTGTGTCTTCTCTCTTCTCTCTTGTGTCTTGTGTCTTGTGTCTTCTCTCCTGTGTCTTATGTCTTGTGTCTTGTGTCTTCTCTCTTGTGTCTTGTTTCTTGTGTCTTCTGTCTTCTCTCTTGTGTCTTGTGTCTTCTCTCTTGTGTCTTCTCTCTTGTGTCTTGTGTCTTCTCTCTTGTGTCTTGTGTCTTTTGTCTTCTCTCTTGTGTCTTGTGGTGTCTTGTGTCTTGTGTCTTCTCTCTTGTGTCTTCTCTCTTGTGTCTTCTCTCTTGTGTCTTGTGTCTTTTGTCTTCTCTCTTGTGTCTTCTCTCTTGTGTCTTGTGTCTTCTCTCTTGTGTCTTGTGTCTTCTCTCTTGTGTCTTGTGTCTTTTGTCTTCTCTCTTGTGTCTTATGTCTTCTCTCTTGTGTCTTGTGTCTTCTCTCTTGTGTCTTGTGTTTTCTCTCTTGTCTCTTGTGTCTTGTGTCTTGTGTCTTGTGTCTTCTCTCTTGTGTCTTGTGTCTTGTCTCTTGTGTCTTCTCTCTTGTGTCTTCTCTCTTGTGTCTTCTCTCTTGTGTCTTGTGTCTTGTGTCTTGTGTCTTCTCTCTTGTGTCTTGTGTCTTCTCTCTTGTGTCTTGTGTCTTCTCTCTTGTCTCTTGTGTCTTGTGTCTTCTCTCTTGTGTCTTGTGTCTTCTCTCTTGTGTCTTGTGTCTTGTGTCTTGTGTCTTCTCTTGTGTCTTCTCTCTTGTGTCTTCTCTCTTGTCTCTTGTGTCTTGTGTCTTCTCTCTTGTCTCTTGTGTCTTGTGTCTTCTCTCTTGTGTCTTGGGTCTTGTGTCTTGTGTCTTGTGTCTTGTGTCTTCTCTCTTGTGTCTTGTGTCTTCTCTCTTGTGTCTTGTGTCTTCTCTCTTGTGTCTTGTGTCTTGTGTCTTCTACCTTGTGTCTTGTGTCATGTGTCTTCTCTCTTGTGTCTTGTGTCTTCTCTCTTGTGTCTTGTGTATTGTGTCTTCTCTCTTGTGTCTTGTGTCTTCTCTCTTGTGTCTTGTGTCTTCTCTCTTGTGTCTTGTGTCTTGTTTCTTCTCTCTTGTGTCTTATGTCTTGTGTCTTCTCTCTAGTGTCTTATGTCTTGTGTCTTGTGTCTTCTCTCTTGTGTCTTGTGTCTTCTCTCTTGCGTCTTGTGTCTTGTGTCTTCTCTCTTGTGTCTTGTGTCTTCTCTCTTGTGTCTTGTGTCTTGTGTCTTCTCTCTTGTGTCTTGTGTCTTCTTTCTTGTGTCTTGTGTCTCCTCTCTTGTGTCTTGTGTCTTGTGTCTTCTCTCTTGTGTCTTGTGTCTTGTGTCTTGTGTCTTCTCTCTTGTGTCTTATGTCTTGTGTCTTGTGTCTTATGTCTTGTGTCTTGTGTCTTCTCTCTTGTGTCTTGTGTCTTGTGTCTTCTCTCTTGTGTCTTGTGTCTTCTCTCTTGTGTCTTGTGTATTGTGTCTTGTGTCTTCTCTCTTGTGTCTTGTGTCTTGTGACTTGTGTCTTGTGTCTTCTCTCTTGTATCTTGTGTCTTGTGTCTTGTGACTTGTGTCTTGTGTCTTGTGTCTTGTGTCTTGTGACTTGAGTCTTGTGTCTTGAGTCTTGAGTCTTGTGTCTTGTGTCTTGTGTCTTGTGTGTTCTCTCTTGTGTCTTGTGTCTTGTGTCTTGTGTCTTGTGTCTTCTCTCTTGTGACTTGTGTCTTGTGTCTTGTGTCTTTTGTCTTTTGTCTTGTGTCTTGTGTCTTGTGTCTTGTGTCTTGAGTCTTGAGTCTTGTGTCTTGTGTCTTGTGTCTTGTGTCTTGTGTCTTGTGTCTTCTGTCTTGTGTCTTGTGTCTTGTGTCTTCTCTCTTGTGTCTTGTGTCTTCTGTCTTGTGTCTTGTGTCTTGTGTCTTCTCTCTTGTGTCTTGTGTCTTGTGATTTGGGTCTTGTGTCTTGTGTCTTCTCTCTTGTGTCTTGTGTCTTCTCTCTTGTGTCTTGTGTCTTCTCTCTTGTGTCTTCTCTCTTGTGTCTTCTCTCTTGTGTCTTGTGTCTTCTCTCTTGTGTCTTGTGTCTTGTGTCTTCTCTCTTGTGTCTTATGTCTTGTGTCTTGTGTCTTCTCTCTTGTGTCTTGTGTCTTGTGTCTTCTCTCTAGTGTCTTATGTCTTGTGTCTTGTGTCTTCTCTCTTGTGTCTTGTGTCTTCTCTCTTGTGTCTTGTGTCTTCTCTCTTGTGTCTTGTGTCTTCTCTCTTGTGTCTTGTGTCTTGTGTCTTCTCTCTTGTGTCTTGTGTCTTGTGTCTTGTGTCTTGTGTCTTCTCTCTTGTGTCTTGTGTCTTGTGTCTTCTCTCTTGTGTCTTGTGTCTTGTGTCTTCTCTCTTGTGTCTTGTGTCTTCTCTCTTGTGTCTTGTGTCTTGTGCCTTCTCTCTTGTGTCTTGTGTCTTGTGTCTTGTGTATTGTGTCTTGTGTCTTGTGTCTTGTGTCTTGTGTCTTGTGTCTTGTGTCTTGTGTCTTGTGTATTGTGTTTTGTGTTTTGTGTCTTGTGTCTTCTCTCTTGTGTCTTGTGTTTTGTGTCTTGTATCTTGTGTCTTGTGTCTTCTCTCTTGTGTCTTTTGTCTTATGTCTTCTCTCTTGTGTCTAGTGTCTTGTGTCTTGTGTCTTCTCTCTTCTCTCTTGTGTCTTGTGTCTTGTGTCTTCTCTCTTGTGTCTTATGTCTTGTGTCTTGTGTCTTCTCTCTTGTGTCTTGTGTCTTGTGTCTTCTCTCTTGTGTCTTGTGTCTTCTCTCTTGTGTCTTGTGTATTGTGTCTTGTGTCTTCTCTCTTGTGTCTTGTGTCTTGTGTCTTGTGACTTGTGTCTTGTGTCTTCTCTCTTGTGTCTTGTGTCTTGTGTCATGTGACTTGTGTCTTGTGTCTTGTGTATTGTGACTTGAGTCTTGTGTCTTGTGACTTGTGTCTTGTGTCTTGTGTCTTGTGTCTTGTCTCTTCTCTCTTGTGTCTTGTGTCTTGTGTCTTGTGTCTTCTCTCTTGTGTCTTGTGTCTTGTGACTTGGGTCTTGTGTCTTGTGTCTTCTCTCTTGTGTCTTGTGTCTTCTCTCTGGTGTCTTGTGTCTTGTGTCTTCTCTCTTGTGTCTTGTGTCTTCTCTCTTGTGTCTTCTCTCTTGTGTCTTGTGTCTTCTCTCTTGTGTCTTGTGTCTTTTGTCTTCTCTCTTGTGTCTTCTCTTTTGTGTCTTGTGTCTTCTCTCTTGTGTCTTGTGTCTTCTCTCTTGTGTCTTCTCTCTTGTGTCTTGTGTCTTCTCTCTTGTGTCTTGTGTCTTCTCTCTTGTGTCTTCTCTCTTGTGTCTTGTGTCTTCTCTCTTGTGTCTTCTCTCTTGTGTCTTGTGTCTTCTCTCTTGTGTCTTGTGTCTTTTGTCTTCTCTCTTGTGTCTTCTCTCTTGTGTCTTGTGTCTTCTCTCTTGTGTCTTGTGTCTTCTCTCTTCTCTCTTGTGTCTCGTGTCTTCTCTCTTGTGTCTTGTCTCTTCTCTCTTGTGTCTTGTGTCTTCTCTCTCGTGTCTTGTGTCTTCTCTCTTGTGTCTTCTCTCTTGTGTCTTGTGTCTTCTCTCTTGTGTCTTGTGTCTTTTGTCTTCTCTCTTGTGTCTTCTCTCTTGTGTCTTGTGTCTTCTCTCCTGTGTCTTGTGTCTTGTGTCTTCTCTCTTGTGTCTTGTGTCTTGTGTATTCTCTCTTGTGTCTTTTGTCTTCTCTCTTGTGTCTTCTCTTTTGTGTCTTGTGACTTGTGTCTTCTCTCTTGTGTCTTCTCTCTTGTGTCTTATGTCTTCTCTCTTGTGTCTTGTGTCTTCTCTCTTGTGTCTTGTGTCTTCTCTTTTGTGTCTTGTGTCTTCTCTCTTGTTTCTTGTGTCTTCTGTCTTCTCTCTTGTGTCTTGTGTCTTCTCTCTTGTGTCTTCTCTCTTGTGTCTTGTGTCTTGTGTCTTCTCTCTTGTGTCTTGTGTCTTTTGTCTTCTCTCTTGTGTCTTGTGGTGTCTTGTGTCTTGTGTCTTCTCTCTTGTGTCTTCTCTCTTGTGTCTTCTCTCTTGTGTCTTGTGTCTTTTGTCTTCTCTCTTGTGTCTTCTCTCTTGTGTCTTGTGTCTTCTCTCTTGTGTCTTGTGTCTTCTCTCTTGTGTCTTGTGTCTTTTGTCTTCTCTCTTGTGTCTTGTGTCTTGTGTCTACTCTCTTGTGTCTTCTCTCTTCTGTCTTATGTCTTCTCTCTTGTGTCTTGTGTCTTCTCTCTCGTGTCTTGTGTCTTCTCTCTTGTGTCTTGTGTCTTCTCTCTTGTGTCTTCTCTCTTGTGTCTTGTGTCTTCTCTCTTGTGTCTTCTCTCTTGTGTTTTCTCTCTTGTTTCTTCTCTCTTGTGTCTTGTGTCTTCTCTCTTGTGTATTCTCTCTTGTGTCTTGTGTCTTCTCTCTTGTGTCTTCTCTCTTGTGTTTTCTCTCTTGTGTCTTCTCTCTTGTGTCTTGTGTCTTCTCTCTTGTGTCTTCTCTCCTGTGTCTCGTGTCTTGTGTATTCTCTCTTGTGTCTTGTGTCTTCTCTCTTGTGTCTTCTCTCTTGTGTCTTCTCTCTTGTGTCTTGTGTCTTTTGTCTTCTCTCTTGTGTCTTCTCTCTTGTGTCTTGTGTCTTCTCTCTTGTGTCTTGTGTCTTCTCTCTTGTGTCTTGTGTCTTTTGTCTTCTCTCTTGTGTCTTGTGTCTTGTGTCTTCTCTCTTGTGTCTTCTCTCTTCTGTCTTGTGTCTTCTCTCTTGTGTCTTGTGTCTTCTCTCTCGTGTCTTGTGTCTTCTCTCTTGTGTCTTGTGTCTTCTCTCTTGAGTCTTCTCTCTTGTGTCTTGTGTCTTCTCTCTTGTGTCTTCTCTCTTGTGTTTTCTCTCTTGTGTCTTCTCTCTTGTGTCTTGTGTCTTCTCTCTTTTGTCTTCTCTCTTGTGTCTTCTCTCTTGTGTTTTCTCTCTTGTGTCTTCTCTCTTGTGTCTTGTGTCTTCTCTCTTGTGTCTTCTCTCTTGTGTTTTCTCTCTTGTGTCTTCTCTCTTGTGTCTTGTGTCTTCTCTCTTGTGTCTTCTCTCCTGTGTCTTGTGTCTTGTGTATTCTCTCTTGTGTCTTGTGTCTTCTCTCTTGTGTCTTGTGTCTTCTCTCTTGTGTCTTTTGTCTTGTGTCTTCTCTCTTGTGTCTTGTGTCTTGTCTCTTGTGTCTTGTGTCTTGAGTCATGAGTCTTTTGTCTTCTCTCTTGTGTCTTGTGTCTTCTCTGTTGTGTCTTGTGTCTTCTCACTTGTGTCTTGTGTCTTCACTTTTGTGTCTTGTGTTTTCTCTCTTGTGTCATATCTCTTGTGTCTTGTGTCTTCTCTCTTGTGTCTTGTGTCTTCTCTCTTGTGTCTTGTGTCTTCTCTCTTGTGTCTTGTGTCGTCTCTCTTGTGTCTTGTGTCTATTCTCTTGTGTTTTGTGTCTTGTGTCTTCTCTCTTGTGTCTTCTCTTTTGTGTCTTGTGACTTGTGTCTTCTCTCTTGTGTCTTCTCTCTTGTGTCTTGTGTCTTCTCTCTTGTGTCTTGTGTCTTCTCTCTTGTGTCTTCTCTTTGTGTCTCGTGTCTTCTCTCTTGTGTCTTGTGTCTTTTGTCTTCTCTCTTGTGTCTTCTCTCTTGTGTCTTGTGTCTTCTCTCTTGTGTCTTGTGTCTTCTCTCTTGTGTCTTTTGTCTTCTCTCTTGTGTCTCGTGTCTTCTCTCTTGTGTCTTGTCTCTTCTCTCTTGTGTCTTGTGTCTTCTCTCTCGTGTCTTGTGTCTTCTCTCTTGCGTATTGTGTTTTCTCTCTTGTGTCTTCTCTCTTGTGTCTTGTGTCTTCTCTCTTGTGTCTTCTCTCCTGTGTCTTGTGTCTTGTGTATTCTCTCTTGTGTCTTGTGTCTTCTCTCTTGTGTCTTGTGTCTTCTCTCTTGTGTCTTTTGTCTTGTGTCTTCTCTCTTGTGTCTTGTGTCTTGTCTCTTGTGTCTTGTGTCTTGAGTCATGAGTCTTTTGTCTTCTCTCTTGTGTCTTGTGTCTTCTCTGTTGTGTCTTGTGTCTTCTCACTTGTGTCTTGTGTCTTCACTTTTGTGTCTTGTGTTTTCTCTCTTGTGTCATATCTCTTGTGTCTTGTGTCTTCTCTCTTGTGTCTTGTGTCTTCTCTCTTGTGTCTTGTGTCTTCTCTCTTGTGTCTTGTGTCGTCTCTCTTGTGTCTTGTGTCTATTCTCTTGTGTTTTGTGTCTTGTGTCTTCTCTCTTGTGTCTTCTCTTTTGTGTCTTGTGACTTGTGTCTTCTCTCTTGTGTCTTCTCTCTTGTGTCTTGTGTCTTCTCTCTTGTGTCTTGTGTCTTCTCTCTTGTGTCTTCTCTTTGTGTCTCGTGTCTTCTCTCTTGTGTCTTGTGTCTTTTGTCTTCTCTCTTGTGTCTTCTCTCTTGTGTCTTGTGTCTTCTCTCTTGTGTCTTGTGTCTTCTCTCTTGTGTCTTTTGTCTTCTCTCTTGTGTCTCGTGTCTTCTCTCTTGTGTCTTGTCTCTTCTCTCTTGTGTCTTGTGTCTTCTCTCTCGTGTCTTGTGTCTTCTCTCTTGCGTATTGTGTCTTCTCTCTTGTGTCTTCTCTCTTGTGTCTTCTCTCTTGTGTCTTCTCTCTTGTGTCTTCTCTCTTGTGTCTTCTCTCCTGTGTCTTGTGTCTTGTGTCTTCTCTCTTGTGTCTTGTGTCTTCTCTCTTGTGTCTTCTCTCCTGTGTCTTGTGTCTTCTCTCTTGTGTCTTGTGTCTTGTGTATTCTCTCTTGTGTCATGTGTCTTCTCTCTTGTGTCTTCTCTTTTGTGTCTTGTGACTTGTGTCTTCTCTCTTGTGTCTTCTATCTTGTGTCTTGTGTCTTCTCTCTTGTGTCTTGTGTCTTCTCTCTTGTGTCTTCTCTTTGTGTCTTGTGTCTTCTCTCTTGTGTCTTCTCTCTTGTTTCTTGTGTCTTCTCTCTTGTGTCTTGTGTCTTCTCTCTTGTGTCTTCTCTCTTGTGTCTTGTGTATTCTCTCTTGTGTCTTGTGTCTTTTGTCTTCTCTCTTGTGTCTTGTGGTGTCTTGTGTCTTGTGTCTTCTCTCTTGTGTCTTCTCTCTTGTGTCTTCTCTCTTGTGTCTTGTGTCTTTTGTCTTCTCTCTTGTGTCTTCTCTCTTGTGTCTTGTGTCTTCTCTCTTGTGTCTTGTGTCTTTTGTCTTCTCTCTTGTGTCTTGTGTCTTGTGTCTTGTGTCTACTCTCTTGTGTCTTCTCTCTTCTGTCTTGTGTCTTCTCTCTTGTGTCTTGTGTCTTCTCTCTCGTGTCTTGTGTCTTCTCTCTTGTGTCTTGTGTCTTCTCTCTTGTGTCTTCTCTCTTGTGTCTTGTGTCTTCTCTCTTGTGTCTTCTCTCTTGTGTTTTCTCTCTTGTGTCTTCTCTCTTGTGTCTTATGTCTTCTCTCTTGTGTATTCTCTCTTGTGTCTTGTGTCTTCTCTCTTGTGTCTTCTCTCTTGTGTTTTCTCTCTTGTGTCTTCTCTCTTGTGTCTTCTCTCTTGTGTCTTCTCTCTTGTGTCTTTTGTCTTGTGTCTTCTCTCTTGTGTCTTGTGTCTTCTCTCTTGTGTCTTGTCTCTTGTGTCTTGAGTCATGAGTCTTTTGTCTTCTCTCTTGTGTCTTCTCTCTTGTGTCTTGTGTCTTCTCTCTTGTGTCTTGTCTCTTGTGTCTTGTGTCTTGAGTCATGAGTCTTTTGTCTTCTCTCTTGTGTCTTCTCTGTTGTGTCTTGTGTCTTGTGTCTTCTCACTTGTGTCTTGTGTCTTCACTTTTGTGTCTTGTGTTTTCTCTCTTGTGTCATATCTCTTGTGTCTTGTGTCTTCTCTCTTGTGTCTTGTGTCTTCTCTCTTGTGTCTTGTGTCTTCTCTCTTGTGTCTTGTTTCGTCTCTCTTGTGTCTTGTGTCTATTCTCTTGTGTTTTGTGTCTTGTGTCTTCTCTCTTGTGTCTTCTCTTTTGTGTCTTGTGACTTGTGTCTTCTCTCTTGTGTCTTCTCTCTTGTGTCTTGTGTCTTCTCTCTTGTGTCTTGTGTCTTCTCTCTTGTGTCTTCTCTTTGTGTCTTGTGTCTTCTCTCTTGCGTCTTGTGTCTTTTGTCTTCTCTCTTGTGTCTTCTCTCTTGTGTCTTGTGTCTTCTCTCTTGTGTCTTGTGTCTTCTCTCTTGTGTCTTGTGTCTTTTGTCTTCTCTCTTGTGTCTCGTGTCTTCTCTCTTGTGTCTTGTCTCTTCTCTCTTGTGTCTTGTGTCTTCTCTCTCGTGTCTTGTGTCTTCTCTCTTGTGTCTTGTCTCTTCTCTCTTGCGTATTGCGTCTTCTCTCTTGTGTCTTCTCTCTTGTGTCTTCTCTCTTGTGTCTTCTCTCCTGTGTCTTGTGTCTTGTGTCTTCTCTCTTGTGTCTTGTGTCTTCTCTCTTGTGTCTTCTCTCCTGTGTCTTGTGTCTTCTCTCTTGTGTCTTGTGTCTTGTATATTCTCTCTTGTGTCTTGTGTCTTCTCTCTTGTGTCTTCTCTTTTGTGTCTTGTGACTTGTGTCTTCTCTCTTGTGTCTTCTCTCTTGTGTCTTGTGTCTTCTCTCTTGTGTCTTGTGTCTTCTCTCTTGTGTCTTCTCTTTGTGTCTTGTGTCTTCTCTCTTGTGTCTTCTCTCTTGTTTCTTGTGTCTTGTGTCTTCTCTCTTGTGTCTTGTGTCTTCTCTCTTGTGTCTTCTCTCTTGTGTCTTGTGTCTTGTGTCTTCTCTCTTGTGTCTTCTCTCTTGTGTCTTGTGTCTCGTGTCTTGTGTCTTGTGTCTTGTCTCTTGTGTCTTCTCTCTTGTGTCTTGTGTCTTGAGTCTTGAGTCTTGAGTCTTGTGTCTTGTGTCTTGTGTCTTGTGTCTTGTGTCTTGTGTCTTCTCTCTTTTGTCTAGTGTCTTGTGTCTTGTGTCATCTCTCTTGTGTCTTGTGTCTTCTCTCTTGTGTCTTGTGTCTTCTCTCTTGTGTCTTGTGTCTTTTCTTTGTGTCTTGTGTCTTGTGTCTTCTCTCTTGTGTCTTGTGTCTTGTGTCTTCTCTCTTGTGTCTTCTCTCTTGTGTCTTGTGTCTTTTCTTTCTTGTGTCTTGTGTCTTCTCTCTTGTGTCTTCTCTCTTGTGTCTTCTCTCTTGTGTCTTCTCTCTTGTGTCTTGTGTCTTCTCTCTTTTGTCTTGTGTCTTGTGTCTTGAGTCTTGTGTCTTGTGTCTTCTCTCTTGTGTCTTCTCTCTTGTGTCTTGTGTCTTCTCTCTTGTGTCTTGAGTCTTGTGTCTTGTGTCTTCTCTCTTGTGTCTTGTGTCTTCTCTCTTGTGTCTTGTGTCTTCTCTCTTGTGTCTTGTGTCTTGTGTCTTTTCTCTTGTGTCTTGTGTCTTGTGTCTTCTCTCTTGTGTCTTGTGTCTTCTCTCTTGTGTCTTCTCTCTTGTGTCTTGTGTCTTCTCTCTTGTGTCTTGTGTCTTGAGTCTTGTGTCTTGTGTCTTGTGTCTTGTGTCTTGTGTCTTGTGTCTTCTCTCTTGTGTCTTTTGTATTGTGTCTTCTCTCTTGTGTCTTGTGTCTTGTGTCTTCTCTCTTGTGTCTTGTGTCTTCTCTCTTGTGTCTTGTGTCTTGTGTCTCGTGTCTTGTGTCTTGTGTCTCGTGTCTTGTGTCTTGTGTCTTGTCTCTTGTGTCTTCTCTCTTGTGTCTTGTGTCTTGAGTCTTGAGTCTTGAGTCTTGTGTCTTGTGTCTTGTGTCTTGTGTCTTGTGTCTTGTGTCTTGTGTCTTGTGTCTTGTGTTTTGTGTTTTGTGTCTTGTGTCTTCTCTCTTGTGTCTTGTGTCTTCTCTCTTGTGTCTTGTGTCTTGAGTCTTCTCCCTTGTGTCTTGTGTCTTGAGTCTTCTACATTTTGTCTTCTCTCTTGTGTCATGTGTCTTGAGTCTTCTCTCTTGTGTCTTGTGTCTTCTCTCTTGTGTCTTCTCTCTTGTGTCTTCTCTCTTGTGTCTTGTGTCTTCTCTCTTGTGTCTTGTGTCTTCTCTCTTGTGACTTATGTCTTGTGTCATCTCTTGTATCTTGTGTCTTCTTTCTTGTGTCTTGTGTCTTCTCTCTTGTATCTTGTGTCTTCTCTCTTGTGTCTTCTCTCTTGTGTCTTGTGTCTTGTGTCTTCTCTCTTGTGTCTTCTCTCTTGTGTCTTGTGTCTCGTGTCTCGTGTCTTGTCTCTTGTGTCTTGTGTCTTGAGTCTTCTTCCTTTTGTCTTGTGTCTCGTGTCTTGTGTCTTGAGTCTTCTCCATTGTGTCTTCTCTCTTGTGTCTTCTCTCTTGTGTCATGTGTCTTCTCTCTTGTGTCTTGCGTCTTGTGTCTTCTCTCTTGTGTCTTGTGTCTTCTCTCTTGTGTCTTGAGTCTTCTCTCTTGTGTCTTGTGTCTTCTCTCTTGTGTCTTGGGTCTTCTCTCTTGTGTCTTGTGTCTTCTCTCTTGTGTCTTGGGTCTTCTCTCTTGTGTCTTGTGTCTTCTCTCTTGTGTCTTGTGTCTTCTCTCTTGTGTCTTGTGTCTTGAGTCTCGTGTCTTGTGTCTTGTGTCTTGTCTCTTGTGTCTTCTCTCTTGTGTCTTGTGTCTTGAGTCTTGAGTCTTGAGTCTTGTGTCTTGTGTCTTGTGTCTTGTGTCTTGTGTCTTGTGTCTTGTGTTTTGTGTTTTGTGTCTTGTGTCTTCTCTCTTGTGTCTTGTGTCTTCTCTCTTGTGTCTTGTGTCTTGAGTCTTCTCCCTTGTGTCTTGTGTCTTGAGTCTTCTACCTTTTGTCTTCTCTCTTGTGTCATGTGTCTTGAGTCTTCTCTCTTGTGTCTTGTGTCTTCTCTCTTGTGTCTTCTCTCTTGTGTCTTCTCTCTTGTGTCTTGTGTCTTCTCTCTTGTGTCTTGTGTCTTCTCTCTTGTGACTTATGTCTTGTGTCATCTCTCTTGTATCTTGTGTCTTCTTTCTTGTGTCTTGTGTCTTCTCTCTTGTATCTTGTGTCTTCTCTCTTGTGTCTTCTCTCTTGTGTCTTGTGTCTTGTGTCTTCTCTCTTGTGTCTTCTCTCTTGTGTCTTGTGTCTCGTGTCTTGTCTCTTGTGTCTTGTGTCTTGAGTCTTCTTCCTTTTGTCTTGTGTCTCGTGTCTTGTGTCTTGAGTCTTCTCCATTGTGTCTTCTCTCTTGTGTCTTCTCTCTTGTGTCATGTGTCTTCTCTCTTGTGTCTTGCGTCTTGTGTCTTCTCTCTTGTGTCTTGTGTCTTCTCTCTTGTGTCTTGAGTCTTCTCTCTTGTGTCTTGTGTCTTCTCTCTTGTGTCTTGGGTCTTCTCTCTTGTGTCTTGTGTCTTCTCTCTTGTGTCTTGGGTCTTCTCTCTTGTGTCTTGTGTCTTCTCTCTTGTGTCTTGTGTCTTCTCTCTTGTGTCTTGTGTCTTGATGCTTCTCTCTTGTGTCTTCTCTCTTGTGTCTTGTGTCTTCTCTCTTGTGTCTTGTCTCTTGTGTCTTCTCTCTTGTGTCTTTTGTCTTCTCTCTTGTGTCTTGTGTCTTCTCTCTTGTGTCTTCTCTCTTGTGTCTTCTCTCTTGTGTCTTGTGTCTTCTCTCTTGTGTCTTGTGTCTTCTCTCTTGTGTCTTCTCTCTTGTGTCTTGTGTCTTCTCTCTTGTGTCTTGTGTCTTCTCTCTTGTGTCTTCTCTCTTGTGTCTTCTCTCTTGTGTCTTGTGTCTTCTCTCTTGTGTCTTGTGTCTTCTCTCTTGTGTCTTGTGTCTTCTCTCTTGTGTCTTGTGTCTTGTGTCTTTTCTCTTGTGTCTTGTGTCTTCTCTCTTGTGTCTTGTGTCTTGTGTCTTCTCTCTTGTGTCTTCTCTCTTGTGTCTTGTGTCTTTTCTTTCTTGTGTCTTGTGTCTTGAGTCTTGTGTCTTGTGTCTTGTGTCTTCTCTCTTGTGTCTTGTGTCTTGTGTCTTCTCTCTTGTGTCTTGTGTCTTGTGTCTTCTCTCTTGTGTCTTTTGTCTTGAGTCTTGTGTCTTGTGTCTTGTGTCTTCTCTCTTGTGTCTTGTGTCTTGTGTCTTGTGTCTTGTGTCTTGAGTCTTCTCCCTTGTGTCTTGTGTCTCGTGTCTTGTGTCTTGAGTCTTCTCTCTTGTGTCTTCTCTCTTGTGTCATGAGTCTTCTCTCTTGTGTCTTCTCTCTTGTGTCTTCTCTCTTGTGTCTTGTGTCTCGTGTCTCGTGTCTCGCGTCTCGTGTCTTGTGTCTCGTAACTTGTGTCTTGAGTCTTCTCCCTTGTGTCTTCTCTCTTGTGTCTTCTCTCTTGTGTCATGTGTCTTCTCTCTTGTGTCCTGTGTCTTGTGTCTTCTCTCTTGTGTCTTGTGTCTTCTCTCTTGTGTCTTGAGTCTTCTCTCTTGTGTCTTGTGTCTTCTCTCTTGTGTCTTCTCTCTTGTGTCTTGTGTCTTGTGTCATCTCTCTTGTATCTTGTGTCTTCTCTCTTGTGTCTTCTCTCTTGTGTCTTATGTCTTCTCTCTTGTGTCTTCTCTCTTGTGTCTTGTGTCTCCTCTCTTTTGTCTTGTGTCTTCTCTCTTGTGTCTTGTGTCTTCTCTCTTGTGTCTTGAGTCTTCTCTCTTGTGTCTTGTGTCTTCTCTCTTGTGTCTTGGGTCTTCTCTCTTGTGTCTTGTGTCTTCTCTCTTGTGTCTTGGGTCTTCTCTCTTGTGTCTTGTGTCTTCTCTCTTGTGTCTTGTGTCTTCTCTCTTGTGTCTTGTGTCTTGAGTCTTCTCTCTTGTGTCTTCTCTCTTGTGTCTTGTGTCTTCTCTCTTGTGTCTTGTGTCTTCTCTCTTGTGTCTTTTGTCTTCTCTCTTGTGTCTTGTGTCTTCTCTCTTGTGTCTTCTCTCTTGTGTCTTCTCTCTTGTGTCTTGTGTCTTCTCTCTTGTGTCTTGTGTCTTCTCTCTTGTGTCTTCTCTCTTGTGTCTTGTGTCTTCTCTCTTGTGTCTTGTGTCGTGTGTCTTCTCTCTTGTGTCTTTTGTCTTCTCTCTTGTGTCTTGTGTCTTCTCTCTTGTGTCTTGTGTCTTCTCTCTTGTGTCTTGTGTCTTCTCTCTTGTGTCTTGTGTCTTGTGTCTTTTCTCTTGTGTCTTGTGTCTTCTCTCTTGTGTCTTGTGTCTTCTCTCTTGTGTCTTCTCTCTTGTGTCTTCTCTCTTGTGTCTTGTGTCTTTTCTTTCTTGTGTCTTGAGTCTTGTGTCTTGTGTCTTGTGTCTTCTCTCTTGTGTCTTGTGTCTTGTGTCTTCTCTCTTGTGTCTTGTGTCTTGTGTCTTCTCTCTTGTGTCTTTTGTCTTGAGTCTTGTGTCTTGTGTCTTGTGTCTTCTCTCTTGTGTCTTGTGTCTTGTGTCTTGTGTCTTGTGTCTTGTGTCTTGAGTCTTCTCCCTTGTGTCTTGTGTCTCGTGTCTTGTGTCTTGAGTCTTCTCTCTTGTGTCTTCTCTCTTGTGTCATGAGTCTTCTCTCTTGTGTCTTCTCTCTTGTGTCTTCTCTCTTGTGTCTTGTGTCTCGTGTCTCGTGTCTCGCGTCTCGTGTCTTGTGTCTCGTAACTTGTGTCTTGAGTCTTCTCCCTTGTGTCTTCTCTCTTGTGTCTTCTCTCTTGTGTCATGTGTCTTCTCTCTTGTGTCCTGTGTCTTGTGTCTTCTCTCTTGTGTCTTGTGTCTTCTCTCTTGTGTCTTGAGTCTTCTCTCTTGTGTCTTGTGTCTTCTCTCTTGTGTCTTCTCTCTTGTGTCTTGTGTCTTGTGTCATCTCTCTTGTATCTTGTGTCTTCTCTCTTGTGTCTTCTCTCTTGTGTCTTCTCTCTTGTGTCTTATGTCTTCTCTCTTGTGTCTTCTCTCTTGTGTCTTGTGTCTCCTCTCTTTTGTCTTGTGTCTTCTCTCTTGTGTCTTGTGTCTTCTCTCTTGTGTCTTGAGTCTTGTGTCTTGTGTCTTGTGTCTTGTGTCTTGTGTCTTGTGTCTTGTGTCTTCTCTCTTGTGTCTTGTGTCTTGAGTCTTGTGTCTTGTGTCTTGGGTCATCTCTCTTGTGTCTTCTCTCTTGTGTCTTGTGTCTTGTGTCTTGTGTCTCGTGTCTTGTGTCTTGTGTCTTGTGTCTTGAGTCTTCTCCCTTGTGTCTTGTGTCTTGAGTCTTCTCCCTTGTGTCTTCTCTCTTGTGTCTTCTCTCTTGTGTCATGTGTCTTCTCTCTTGTGTCTTGTGTCTTCTCTCTTGTGTCTTGAGTCTTCTCTCTTGTGTCTTGTGTCTTCTCTCTTGTGTCTTCTCTCTTGTGTCTTGTGTCTTCTCTCTTGTGTATTGAGTCTTCTCTCTTGTGTCTTCTCTCTTGTGTCTTGTGTCATCTCTCTTGTATCTTGTGTCTTCTCTCTTGTGTCTTGTGTCTTCTCTCTTGTGTCTTGTGTTTTCTCTCTTGTGTCTTGTGTCTTCTCTCTTGTGTCTAGTGTCTTCTCTCTTGTGTCTTGTGTCTTCTCTGTTGTGTTTTGTGTCTTCTCTCTTGTGTCTTGTGTCTTCTCTCTTGTGTCTTCTCTCTTGTGTCTTCTCTCTTGTGTCTTCTCTCTTGTGTCTTGTGTCTTCTCTCTTGTGTCTTCTCTCTTGTGTCTTCTCTCTTGTGTCTTCTCTCTTGTGTCTTGTGTCTTCTCTCTTGTGTCTTGTGTCTTCTCTCTTGTGTCTTCTCTCTTGTGTCTTGTGTCTTCTCTCTTGTGTCTTGTGTCTTGTGTCTTCTCTCTTGTGTCTTGTGTCTTGCATCTTCTCTCTTGTGTCTTGTGTCTTGAGTCTTGTGTCTTGTGTCTTCTCTCTTGTGTCTTGTGTCTTGTGTCTTCTCTCTTGTGTCTTGTGTCTTGAGTCTTGTGTCTTGTGTCTTGTGTCTTGTGTCTTGTGTCTTGTGTCTTGTTTCTTGTGTCTTGTGTTTTGTATCTTGTGTCTTGTGTCTTCTCTCTTGTGTCTTGTGTCTTGAGTCTTGATTCTTGAGTCTTGTGTCTTGTGTCTTGTGTCTTGTGTCTTGTGTCTAGTGTCTAGTGTCTTGAGTCTTGTGTCTTGTGTCTTGTGACTTGTGTCTTGTGTCTTGTGTCTTGTGTCTTCTCTCTTGTGTCTTGTGTCTTTTCTCTTGTGTCTTCTCTCTTGTGTCTTGTGTCTTCTCTCTTGTATCTTGTGTCTTGTGTCTTCTCTCTTGTGTCTTGTGTCTTCTCTCTTGTGTCTTCTCTCTTGTGTCATGTGTCTTCTCTCTTGTGTCTTGTGTTTTCTCTCTTGTGTCTTGTGTCTTCTCTCTTGTGTCTTGTGTCTTGAGTCTTCTCTCTTGTGTCTTCTCTCTTGTGTCTTGTGTCTTCTCTCTTGTGTCTTGTCTCTTGTGTCTTCTCTCTTGTGTCTTTTGTCTTCTCTCTTGTGTCTTGTGTCTTCTCTCTTGTGTCTTCTCTCTTGTGTCTTCTCTCTTGTGTCTTGTGTCTTCTCTCTTGTGTCTTGTGTCTTCTCTCTTGTGTCTTCTCTCTTGTGTCTTGTGTCTTCTCTCTTGTGTCTTGTGTCTTCTCTCTTGTGTCTTCTCTCTTGTGTCTTGTGTCTTCTCTCTTGTGTCTTGAGTCTTGTGTCTTGTGTCTTGTGTCGTGTGTCTTCTCTCTTGTGTCTTGTGTCTTCTCTCTTGTGTCTTGTGTCTTCTCTCTTGTGTCTTGTGTCTTGTGTCTTTTCTCTTGTGTCTTGTGTCTTCTCTCTTGTGTCTTGTGTCTTTTCTTTCTTGTGTCTTGTGTCTTGAGTCTTGTGTCTTGTGTCTTGTGTCTTCTCTCTTGTGTCTTGTGTCTTGTGTCTTCTCTCTTGTGTCTTGTGTCTTGTGTCTTCTCTCTTGTGTCTTGTGTCTTCTCTCTTGTGTCTTCTCTCTTGTGTCTTGTGTCTTCTCTCTTGTGTCTTGTGTCTTGTGTCTTCTCTCTTGTGTCTTGTGTCTTGTGTCTTCTCTCTTGTGTCTTTTGTCTTGAGTCTTGTGTCTTGTGTCTTCTCTCTTGTGTCTTGTGTCTTGTGTCTTGTGTCTTGTGTCTTGTGTCTTGAGTCTTCTCCCTTGTGTCTTGTGTCTCGTGTCTTGTGTCTTGAGTCTTCTCTCTTGTGTCTTCTCTCTTGTGTCATGAGTCTTCTCTCTTGTGTCTTCTCTCTTGTGTCTTCTCTCTTGTGTCTTGTGTCTTCTCTCTTGTGTCTTGTGTCTTCTCTCTTGTGTCTTCTCTCTTGTGTCTTGTGTCTCGTGTCTCGTGTCTCGCGTCTCGTGTCTTGTGTCTCGTAACTTGTGTCTTGAGTCTTCTCCCTTGTGTCTTCTCTCTTGTGTCTTCTCTCTTGTGTCATGTATCTTCTCTCTTGTGTCCTGTGTCTTGTGTCTTCTCTCTTGTGTCTTGTGTCTTCTCTCTTGTGTCTTGAGTCTTCTCTCTTGTGCCTTGTGTCTTCTCTCTTGTGTCTTCTCTCTTGTGTCTTGTGTCATCTCTCTTGTATCTTGTGTCTTCTCTCTTGTGTCTTGTGTCTTCTCTCTTGTGTCTTGTGTTTTCTCTCTTGTGTCTTGTGTCTTCTCTCTTGTGTCTAGTGTCTTCTCTCTTGTGTCTTGTGTCTTCTCTGTTGTGTTTTGTGTCTTCTCTCTTGTGTCTTGTGTCTTCTCTCTTGTGTCTTCTCTCTTGTGTCTTCTCTCTTGTGTCTTGTGTCTTCTCTCTTGTGTCTTGTGTCTTCTCTCTTGTGTCTTCTCTCTTGTGTCTTGTGTCTTCTCTCTTGTGTCTTGTGTCTTCTCTCTTGTGTCTTGTGTCTTCTCTCTTGTGTCTTCTCTCTTGTGTCTTGTGTCTTCTCTCTTGTGTCTTGTGTCTTCTCTCTTGTGTCTTGTGTCTTGCATCTTCTCTCTTGTGTCTTGTGTCTTGAGTCTTGTGTCTTGTGTCTTCTCTCTTGTGTCTTGTGTCTTGTGTCTTGAGTCTTGATTATTGAGTCTTGTGTCTTGTGTCTTGTGTCTTTTGTCTTGTGTTTTGTGTTTTGTGTCTTGTGTCTTCTCTCTTGTGTCTTGTGTCTTCTCTCTTGTGTCTTGTGTCTTGTGTCTTGTGTCTTGTGTCTAGTGTCTAGTGTCTTGAGTCTTGTGTCTTGTGTCTTGTGACTTGTGTCTTGTGTCTTGTGTCTTTTCTCTTGTGTCTTCTCTCTTGTGTCTTGTGTCTTCTCTCTTGTATCTTGTGTCTTGTGTCTTCTCTCTTGTGTCTTGTGTCTTCTCTCTTGTGTCTTCTCTCTTGTGTCATGTGTCTTCTCTTTTGTGTCTTGTGTTTTCTCTCTTGTGTCTTGAGTCTTCTCTCTTGTGTATTGTGTCTTCTCTCTTGTGTCTTCTCTCTTGTGTCTTGTGTCTTCTCTCTTGTGTCTTGAGTCTTCTCTCTTGTGTCTTGTGTCCTCTCTCTTGTATCTTGTGTCTTCTCTCTTGTGTCTAGTGTCTTCTCTCTTGTGTCTTGTGTCTTCTCTCTTGTGTCTTGTGTCTTCTCTCTTGTGTCTTGTGTCTTCTCTCTTGTGTCTTGTGTCTTCTCTCTTGTGTCTTCTCTCTTGTGTCTTGTGTCTTCTCTCTTGTGTCTTGTGTCTTGTGTCTTCTCTCTTGTGTCTTGTGTCTTTAGTCTTGTGTCTTGTGTCTTGTGTCTTCTCTCTTGTGTCTTGTGTCTTCTCTCTTGTGTCTTGTGTCTTATGTCTTGCATCTTCTCTCTTGTGTCTTGTGTCTTGAGTCTTGTGTCTTGTGTCTTCTCTCTTGTGTCTTGTGTCTTCTCTCTTGTGTCTTGTGTCTTGAGTCTTGTGTCTTGTGTCTTGTGTCTTGTGTCTTGTTTCTTGTGTCTTGTGTTTTGTATCTTGTGTCTTGTGTCTTCTCTCTTGTGTCTTGTGTCTTGAGTCTTGAGTCTTGAGTCTTGTGTCTTGTGTCTTGTGTCTTTTGTCTTGTGTTTTGTGTTTTGTGTCTTGTGTCTTCTCTCTTGTGTCTTGTGTCTTCTCTCTTGTGTCTTGTGTCTTGTGTCTTGTGTCTTGTGTCTTGTGACTTGTATCTTGTGTCTTGTGTCTTTTTTCTTGTGTCTTCTCTCTTGTGTCTTGTGTCTTCTCTCTTGTGTCTTGTGTCTTGTGTCTTCTCTCTTGTGTCTTGTGTCTTCTCTCTTGTGTCTTCTCTCTTGTGTCATGTGTCTTCTCTCTTGTGTCTTGTGTTTTCTCTCTTGTGTCTTGTGTCTTCTCTCTTGTGTCTTGTGTCTTCTCTCTTGTGTCTTGTGTCTTCTCTTTTGTGTCTTGTGTCTTCTCTCTTGTGTCTTGTGTCTTCTCTCTTGTGTCTTGTGTCTTCTCTTTTGTGTCTTGTGTCCTCTCTCTTGTGTCTTGTGTCTTCTCTCTTGTGTCTTCTCTCTTGTGTCTTGTCTCTTTTGTCTTGTGTCTTCTCTCTTGTGTCTTGTGTCTTCTCTCTTGTGTCTTGTGTCTTCTCTCTTGTGTCTTGTGTCTTGAGTCTTGTGTCTTGTGTCTTGTGTCTTGTGTCTTGTGTCTTCTCTCTTGTGTCTTGTGTCTTCTCTCTTGTGTCTTGTGTCTTGCGTCGTCTCTCTTGTGTCTTGTGTCTTGAGTCTTGTGTCTTGTGTCTTGTGACTTGTGTCTTGTGTCTTGTGTCTTCTCTCTTGTGTCTTCTCTCTTGTGTCTTGTGTCTTCTCTCTTGTGTCTTGTGTCTTCTCTCTTGTGTCTTGTGTCTTGTGTCTTGTTTCTTGTGTCTTGTGTTTTGTATCTTGTGTATTGTGTCTTCTCTCTTGTGTCTTGTGTCTTGCGTCTTGAGTCTTGTGTCTTGTGTCTTGTGTCTTGTGTCTTGTGTCTTGTGTCTTGTGTTTTGTGTTTTGTGTCTTGTGTCTTCTCTCTTGTGTCTTGTGTCTTGTGTCTTCTCTCTTGTGTCTTGTGTCTTGTGTCTAGTGTCTTGAGTCTTGTGTCTTGTGTCTTGTGACTTGTGTCTTGTGTCTTGTGTCTTCTCTCTTGTGTCTTGTGTCTTCTCTCTTGTGTCTTGTGTCTTCTCTCTTGTGTCTTGTGTCTTCTCTCTTGTGTCTTGTGTCTTCTCTCTTGTGTCTTGTGTCTTCTCTCTTGTGTCATGTGTCTTCTCTCTTGTGTCTTGTGTTTTCTCTCTTTTGTCTTGTGTCTTCTCTCTTGTCTCTTGTGTCTTGTGTCTTCTCACTTGTGTCTTGTGTCTTCTCTTTTGTGTCTTGTGTCTTCTCTCTTGTGTCTTGTGTCTTCTCTCTTGTGTCTTCTCTCTTGTGTCTTGTGTCTTCTCTCTTTTGTCTTGTGTCTTGTGTCTTGAGTCTTGTGTCTTCTCTCTTGTGTCTTGTGTCTTCTCTCTTGTGTCTTGTGTCTTGTGTCTTCTCTCTTGTGTCTTGTGTCTTGTGTCTTGTGTCTTCTCTCTTGTGTCATGTGTCTTCTCTCTTGTGTCTTGTGTTTTCTCTCTTTTGTCTTGTGTCTTCTCTCTTGTCTCTTGTGTCTTGTGTCTTCTCTCTTGTGTCTTGTGTCTTCTCTTTTGTGTTTTGTGTCTTCTCTCTTGTGTCTTCTCTCTTTTGTCTTGTGTCTTGTGTCTTGAGTCTTGTGTCTTCTCTCTTGTGTCTTGTGTCTTCTCTCTTGTGTCTTGTGTCTTGTGTCTTCTCTCTTGTGTCTTGTGTCTTCTCTCTTGTGTCTTGTGTCTTCTCTCTTGTGTCTTCTCTCTTGTGTCTTGTGTCTTCTCTCTTGTGTCTTGTGTCTTGTGTCTTCTCTCTTGTGTCTTGTGTCTTGTGTCTTGCATCTTCTCTCTTGTGTCTTGTGTCTTGAGTCTTGTGTCTTGTGTCTTCTCTCTTGTGTCTTGTGTCTTGTGTCTTCTCTCTTGTGTCTTGTGTCTTGAGTCTTGTGTCTTGTGTCTTGTGTCTTGTGTCTTGTGTCTTGTTTCTTGTGTCTTGTGTTTTGTATCTTGTGTCTTGTGTCTTCTCTCTTGTGTCTTGAGTCTTGAGTCTTGATTCTTGTGTCTTGTGTCTTGTGTCTTTTGTCTTGTGTTTTGTGTTTTGTGTCTTGTGTCTTCTCTCTTGTGTCTTGTGTCTTCTCTCTTGTGTCTTGTGTCTTGTGTCTTGTGTCTAGTGTCTAGTGTCTTGAGTCTTGTGTCTTGTGTCTTGTGACTTGTGTCTTGTGTCTTGTGTCTTGTGTCTTCTCTCTTGTGTCTTGTGTCTTTTCTCTTGTGTCTTCTCTCTTGTGTCTTGTGTCTTCTCTCTTGTGTCTTGTGTCTTGTGTCTTCTCTCTTGTGTCTTGTGTCTTCTCTCTTGTGTCTTCTCTCTTGTGTCATGTGTCTTCTCTCTTGTGTCTTGTGTTTTCTCTCTTGTGTCTTGTGTCTTCTCTCTTGTGTCTTCTCTCCTGTGTCTTGTGTCTTCTCTCTTTTGTCTTGAGTCTTCTCTCTTGTGTCTTCTCTCTTGTGTCTTGTGTCTTCTCTCTTTTGTCTTGTGTCTTCTCTCTTGTGTCTTGTGTCTTCTCTCTTGTGTCTTGTGTTTTCTCTCTTGTGTCTTGTGTCTTCTCTCTTGTGTCTAGTGTCTTCTCTCTCGTGTCTTGTGTCTTCTCTCTTGTGTTTTGTGTCTTCTCTCTTATGTCTTATGTCTTCTCTCTTGTGTCTTGTGTCTTCTCTCTTGTGTCTTGTGTCTTCTCTCTTGTGTCTTGTGTCTTCTCTCTTGTGTCTTGTGTCTTCTCTCTTGTGTCTTGTGTCTTCTCTCTTGTGTCTTGTGTCTTCTCTCTTGTGTCTTGTGTCTTCTCTCTTGTGTCTTCTCTCTTGTGTCTTGTGTCTTCTCTCTTGTGTCTTCTCTCTTGTGTCTTGTGTCTTGTGTCTTGCATCTTCTCTCTTGTGTCTTGTGTCTTGAGTCTTGTGTCTTGTGTCTTCTCTCTTGTGTCTTGTGTCTTCTCTCTTGTGTCTTGTGTCTTCTCTCTTGTGTCTTGAGTCTTCTCTCTTGTGTCTTGTGTCATCTCTCTTGTATCTTGTGTCTTCTCTCTTGTGTCTTGTGTCTTCTCTCTTGTGTCTTGTGTCTTCTCTCTTGTGTCTTGTGTTTTCTCTCTTGTGTCTTGTGTCTTCTCTCTTGTGTCTAGTGTCTTCTCTCTCGTGTCTTGTGTCTTCTCTCTTGTGTTTTGTGTCTTCTCTCTTGTGTCTTGTGTCTTCTCTCTTGTGTCTTGTGTCTTCTCTCTTGTGTCTTGTGTCTTCTCTCTTGTGTCTTGTGTCTTCTCTCTTGTGTCTTCTCTCTTGTGTCTTGTGTCTTCTCTCTTGTGTCTTCTCTCTTGTGTCTTGTGTCTTGTGTCTTGCATCTTCTCTCTTGTGTCTTGTGTCTTGAGTCTTGTGTCTTGTGTCTTCTCTCTTGTGTCTTGTGTCTTGTGTCTTCTCTCTTGTGTCTTGTGTCTTCTCTCTTGTGTCTTGAGTCTTCTTTCTTGTGTCTTGTGTCATCTCTCTTGTATCTTGTGTCTTCTCTCTTGTGTCTTGTGTCTTCTCTCTTGTGTCTAGTGTCTTCTCTCTCGTGTCTTGTGTCTTCTCTCTTGTGTTTTGTGTCTTCTCTCTTGTGTCTTGTGTCTTCTCTCTTGTGTCTTGTGTCTTCTCTCTTGTGTCTTGTGTCTGCTCTCTTGTGTCTTGTGTCTTTAGTCTTGTGTCTTGTGTCTTGTGTCTTCTCTCTTGTGTCTTGTGTCTTCTCTCTTGTGTCTTGTGTCTTGTGTCTTGCATCTTCTCTCTTGTGTCTTGTGTCTTGAGTCTTGTGTCTTGTGTCTTCTCTCTTGTGTCTTGTGTCTTGTGTCTTCTCTCTTGTGTCTTGTGTCTTGAGTCTTGTGTCTTGTGTCTTGTGTCTTGTGTCTTGTGTCTTGTGTCTTGTGTCTTGTTTCTTGTGTCTTGTGTTTTGTATCTTGTGTCTTGTGTCTTCTCTCTTGTGTCTTGTGTCTTTAGTCTTGAGTCTTGTGTCTTGTGTCTTGTGTCTTTTGTCTTGTGTTTTGTGTTTTGTGTCTTGTGTCTTCTCTCTTGTGTCTTGTGTCTTCTCTCTTGTGTCTTGTGTCTTGTGTCTTGTGTCTTGTGTCTTTTGTCTTGTGTCTAGTGTCTAGTGTCTTGTGACTTGTGACTTGTGTCTTGTGTCTTGTGACTTGTGTCTTGTGTCTTGTGTCTTGTGTCTTTTCTCTTGTGTCTTCTCTCTTGTGTCTTCTCTCTTGTGTCTTCTCTCTTGTGTCATGTGTCTTCTCTCTTGTGTCTTGTGTTTTCTCTCTTGTGTCTTGAGTCTTCTCTCTTGTGTCTTGTGTCTTCTCTCTTGTGTCTTCTCTCTTGTGTCTTGTGTCTTCTCTCTTGTGTCTTGAGTCTTCTCTCTTGTGTCTTGTGTTATCTCTCTTGTATCTTGTGTCTTCTCTCTTGTGTCTTGTGTCTTCTCTCTTGTGTCTTGTGTTTTCTCTCTTGTGTCTTGTGTCTTCTCTCTTGTGTCTAGTGTCTTCTCTCTTGTGTCTTGTGTCTTCTCTCTTGTGTTTTGTGTCTTCTCTCTTGTGTCTTGTGTCTTCTCTCTTGTGTCTTGTGTCTTCTCTCTTGTGTCTTGTGTCTTCTCTCTTGTGTCTTGTGTCTTCTCTCTTGTGTCTTCTCTCTTGTGTCTTGTGTCTTCTCTCTTGTGTCTTGTGTCTTGTGTCTTCTCTCTTGTGTCTTGTGTCTTTAGTCTTGTGTCTTCTCTCTTGTGTCTTGTGTCTTGCATCTTCTCTCTTGTGTCTTGTGTCTTGAGTCTTGTGTCTTGTGTCTTCTCTCTTGTGTCTTGTGTCTTGTGTCTTCTCTCTTGTGTCTTGTGTCTTGAGTCTTGTGTCTTGTGTCTTGTGTCTTGTGTCTTGTGTCTTGTGTCTTGTGTCTTGTTTCTTGTGTCTTGTGTTTTGTATCTTGTGTCTTGTGTCTTCTCTCTTGTGTCTTGAGTTTTGTGTCTTGTGTCTTGTGTCTTTTGTCTTGTGTTTTGTGTTTTGTGTTTTGTGTCTTGTGTCTTCTCTCTTGTGTCTTGTGTCTTCTCTCTTGTGTCTTGTGTCTTGTGTCTTTTGTCTTGTGTCTAGTGTCTAGTGTCTTGTGACTTGTGTCTTGTGTCTTGTGACTTGTGTCTTGTGTCTTGTGTCTTGTGTCTTGTGTCTTTTCTCTTGTGTCTTCTCTCTTGTGTCTTGTGTCTTCTCTCTTGTGTCTTGTGTCTTGTGTCTTCTCTCTTGTGTCTTGTGTCTTCTCTCTTGTGTCTTCTCTCTTGTGTCATGTGTCTTCTCTCTTGTGTCTTGTGTTTTCTCTCTTGTGTCTTGTGTCTTCTCTCTTGTGTCTTGTGTCTTGTGTCTTCTCTCTTGTGTCTTGTGTCTTCTCTTTTGTGTCTTGTGTCTTCTCTCTTGTGTCTTGTGTTTTCTCTCTTGTGTCTTGTGTCTTCTCTTTTGTGTCTTGTGTCCTCTCTCTTGTGTCTTGTGTCTTCTCTCTTGTGTCTTCTCTCTTGTGTCTTGTCTCTTTTGTCTTGTGTCTTCTCTCTTGTGTCTTGTGTCTTCTCTCTTGTGTCTTGTGTCTTGTGTCTTCTCTCTTGTGTCTTGTGTCTTGAGTTTTGTGTCTTGTGTCTTGTGTCTTCTCTCTTGTGTCTTGTGTCTTCTCTCTTGTGTCTTGTGTCTTGCGTCGTCTCTCTTGTGTCTTGTGTCTTGAGTCTTGTGTCTTGTGCCTTGTGACTTGTGTCTTGTGTCTTGTGTCTTCTCTCTTGTGTCTTCTCTCTTGTGTCTTGTGTCTTCTCTCTTGTTTCTTGTGTCTTCTCTCTTGTGTCTTGTGTCTTGTGTCTTGTTTCTTGTGTCTTGTGTTTTGTATCTTGTGTATTGTGTCTTCTCTCTTGTGTCTTGTGTCTTGCGTCTTGAGTCTTGTGTCTTGTTTCTTGTGTCTTGTGTCTTGTGTCTTGTGTCTTGTGTTTTGTGTTTTGTGTTTTGTGTCTTGTGTCTTCTCTCTTGTGTCTTCTCTCTTGTGTCTTGTGTCTTGTGTCTTGTGTCTAGTGTCTTGAGTCTTGTGTCTTGTGTCTTGTGACTTGTGTCTTGTGTCTTGTGTCTTCTCTCTTGTGTCTTGTGTCTTCTCTCTTGTGTCTTGTGTCTTCTCTCTTGTGTCTTGTGTCTTCTCTCTTGTGTCTTGTGTCTTCTCTCTTGTGTCTTGTGTCTTGTGTCTTCTCTCTTGTGTGTTGTGTCTTCTCTCTTGTGTCATGTGTCTTCTCTCTTGTGTCTTGTGTTTTCTCTCTTTTGTCTTGTGTCTTCTCTCTTGTCTCTTGTGTCTTGTGTCTTCTCACTTGTGTCTTGTGTCTTCTCTTTTGTGTCTTGTGTCTTCTCTCTTGTGTCTTGTGTCTTCTCTCTTGTGTCTTCTCTCTTGTGTCTTGTGTCTTCTCTCTTTTGTCTTGTGTCTTGTGTCTTGAGTCTTGTGTCTTCTCTCTTGTGTCTTGTGTCTTCTCTCTTGTGTCTTGTGTCTTGTGTCTTCTCTCTTGTGTCTTGTGTCTTGTGTCTTCTCTCTTGTGTCATGTGTCTTCTCTCTTGTGTCTTGTGTTTTCTCTCTTTTGTCTTGTGTCTTCTCTCTTGTCTCTTGTGTCTTGTGTCTTCTCTCTTGTGTCTTGTGTCTTCTCTTTTGTGTCTTGTGTCTTCTCTCTTGTGTCTTGTGTCTTCTCTCTTGTGTCTTCTCTCTTGTGTCTTGTGTCTTCTCTCTTTTGTCTTGTGTCTTGTGTCTTGAGTCTTGTGTCTTGTGTCTTGTGTCTTATCTCTTGTGTCTTCTCTTTTGTGTCTTGTGTCTTCTCTCTTGTGTCTTGTGTCTTCTCTCTTGTGTCTTGTGTCTTCTCTCTTGTGTCTTGTGTCTTCTTTCTTTTGTCTTCTCTCTTGTGTCTTGTGTCTTCTCTCTTTTGTCTTGTGTCTTTTGTCTTCTCTCTTGTGTCTTGTGTCTTCTCTCTTGTGTCTTGTGTCTTTTGTCTTCTCTCTTGTGTCTTCGCTCTTGTGTCTTCTCTCTTGTGTCTTGTGTCTTCTCTCTCGTGTCTTGTGTCTTTAGTCTTGTTTCTTGTGTCTTGTGTCTTCTCTCTTGCGTCTTGTGTCTTCTCACTTGTGTCTTGTGTCTTGTGTCTTGCATCTTCTCTCTTGTGTGTTGTGTCTTGAGTCTTGTGTCTTGTGTCTTCTCTCTTGTGTCTTCTCTCTTGTGTCTTGTGTCTTGAGTCTTGAGTCTTGAGTCTTGAGTCTTGTGTCTTGTGTCTTGTGTCTTTTGTCTTGTGTTTTGTGTTTTGTGTCTTGTGTCTTCTCTCTTGTGTCTTGTGTCTTCTCTCTTGTGTCTTGTGTCTTGTGTCTTTTGTCTTGTGTCTTGTGACTTGTGTCTTGTGTCTTGTGTCTTGTGTCTTCTCTCTTGTGTCTTGTGTCTTTTCTCTTGTGTCTTCTCTCTTGTGTCTTGTGTCTTCTCTCTTATGTCTTGTGTCTTGTATCTTCTCTCTTGTGTCTTGTGTCTTCTCTCTTGTGTCTTCTCTCATGTGTCATGTGTCTTCTCTCTTGTGTCTTGTGTTTTCTCTCTTGTGTCATGTGTCTTCTCTCTTGTGTCTTGTGTCTTGTGTCTTCTCTCTTGTAACTTGTGTCTTCTCTTTTGTGTCTTGTGTCTTCTCTCTTGTGTCTTGTGTTTTCTCTCTTGTGTCTTCTCTTTTGTGTCTTGTGTCCTCTCTCTTGTGTCTTTTGTCTTCTCTCTTGTATCTTCTCTCTTGTGTCTTGTGTCTTCTCTCTTTTGTCTTGTGTCTTCTCTCTTGTGTCTTGTGTCTTCTCTCTTGTGTCTTGTGTCTTCTCTCTTGTGTCTTATGTCTTGAGTCTTGTGTCTTGTGTCTTGTGTCTTGTGTCTTCTCTCTTGTGTCTTGTGTCTTCTCTCTTGTGTCTTGTGTCTTGTGTCTTGCGTCGTCTCTCTTGTGTCTTGTGTCTTGAGTCTTGTGTCTTGTGTCTTGTGACTTGTGTCTTGTGTCTTGTGTCTTCTCTCTTGTGTCTTGTGTCTTCTCTCTTGTGTCTTGTGTCTTCTCTCTTGTGTCTTGTGTCTTCTCTCTTGTGTCTTGTGTCTTCTCTCTTGTGTCTTGTGTCTTCTCTCTTGTGTCTTGTGTCTTGTTTCTTGTGTCTTGTGTTTTGTATCTTGTGTATTGTGTCTTCTCTCTTGTGTCTTGTGTCTTGAGTCTTGAGTCTTGTGTCTTGTGTCTTGTGTCTTGTGTCTTGTGTCTTGTGTTTTGTGTTTTGTGTCTTGTGTCTTCTCTCTTGTGTCTTGTGTCTTCTCTCTTGTGTCTTGTGTCTTGCGTCGTCTCTCTTGTGTCTTGTGTCTTGAGTCTTGTGTCTTGTGCCTTGTGACTTGTGTCTTGTGTCTTGTGTCTTCTCTCTTGTGTCTTCTCTCTTGTGTCTTGTGTCTTCTCTCTTGTTTCTTGTGTCTTCTCTCTTGTGTCTTGTGTCTTGTGTCTTGTTTCTTGTGTCTTGTGTTTTGTATCTTGTGTATTGTGTCTTCTCTCTTGTGTCTTGTGTCTTGCGTCTTGAGTCTTGTGTCTTGTTTCTTGTGTCTTGTGTCTTGTGTCTTGTGTCTTGTGTTTTGTGTTTTGTGTTTTGTGTCTTGTGTCTTCTCTCTTGTGTCTTGTGTCTTCTCTCTTGTGTCTTGAGTCTTGTGTCTTGTGTCTAGTGTCTTGAGTCTTGTGTCTTGTGTCTTGTGACTTGTGTCTTGTGTCTTGTGTCTTCTCTCTTGTGTCTTGTGTCTTCTCTCTTGTGTCTTGTGTCTTCTCTCTTGTGTCTTGTGTCTTCTCTCTTGTGTCTTGTGTTTTCTCTCTTTTGTCTTGTGTCTTCTCTCTTGTCTCTTGTGTCTTGTGTCTTCTCACTTGTGTCTTGTGTCTTCTCTTTTGTGTCTTGTGTCTTCTCTCTTGTGTCTTGTGTCTTCTCTCTTGTGTCTTCTCTCTTGTGTCTTGTGTCTTCTCTCTTTTGTCTTGTGTCTTGTGTCTTGAGTCTTGTGTCTTCTCTCTTGTGTCTTGTGTCTTCTCTCTTGTGTCTTGTGTCTTGTGTCTTCTCTCTTGTGTCTTGTGTCTTGTGTCTTCTCTCTTGTGTCATGTGTCTTCTCTCTTGTGTCTTGTGTTTTCTCTCTTTTGTCTTGTGTCTTCTCTCTTGTCTCTTGTGTCTTGTGTCTTCTCTCTTGTGTCTTTTGTCTTCTCTTTTGTGTCTTGTGTCTTCTCTCTTGTGTCTTGTGTCTTCTCTCTTGTGTCTTCTCTCTTGTGTCTTGTGTCTTCTCTCTTTTGTCTTGTGTCTTGTGTCTTGAGTCTTGTGTCTTGTGTCTTGTGTCTTATCTCTTGTGTCTTCTCTTTTGTGTCTTGTGTCTTCTCTCTTGTGTCTTGTGTCTTCTCTCTTGTGTCTTGTGTCTTCTCTCTTGTGTCTTGTGTCTTCTTTCTTTTGTCTTCTCTCTTGTGTCTTGTGTCTTCTCTCTTTTGTCTTGTGTCTTTTGTCTTCTCTCTTGTGTCTTGAGTCTTCTCCCTTGTGTCTTGTGTCTTGTGTCTTGAGTCTTGTGTCTTGTGTCTTCTCTCTTGTCTCTTGTGTCTTGTGTCTTCTCTCTTGTGTCTTGTGTCTTCTCTTTTGTGTCTTGTGTCTTCTCTCTTGTGTCTTGTGTCTTCTCTCTTGTGTCTTCTCTCTTGTGTCTTGTGTCTTCTCTCTTTTGTCTTGTGTCTTGTGTCTTGAGTCTTGTGTCTTGTGTCTTGTGTCTTATCTCTTGTGTCTTCTCTTTTGTGTCTTGTGTCTTCTCTCTTGTGTCTTGTGTCTTCTCTCTTGTGTCTTGTGTCTTCTCTCTTGTGTCTTGTGTCTTCTTTCTTTTGTCTTCTCTCTTGTGTCTTGTGTCTTCTCTCTTTTGTCTTGTGTCTTTTGTCTTCTCTCTTGTGTCTTGTGTCTTCTCTCTTGTGTCTTGTGTCTTTTGTCTTCTCTCTTGTGTCTTCGCTCTTGTGTCTTCTCTCTTGTGTCTTGTGTCTTCTCTCTCGTGTCTTGTGTCTTTAGTCTTGTGTCTTGTGTCTTGTGTCTTCTCTCTTGCGTCTTGTGTCTTCTCACTTGTGTCTTGTGTCTTGTGTCTTGCATCTTCTCTCTTGTGTGTTGTGTCTTGAGTCTTGTGTCTTGTGTCTTCTCTCTTGTGTCTTCTCTCTTGTGTCTTGTGTCTTGAGTCTTGAGTCTTGAGTCTTGAGTCTTGTGTCTTGTGTCTTGTGTCTTTTGTCTTGTGTTTTGTGTTTTGTGTCTTGTGTCTTCTCTCTTGTGTCTTGTGTCTTCTCTCTTGTGTCTTGTGTCTTGTGTCTTTTGTCTTGTGTCTTGTGACTTGTGTCTTGTGTCTTGTGTCTTGTGTCTTCTCTCTTGTGTCTTGTGTCTTTTCTCTTGTGTCTTCTCTCTTGTGTCTTGTGTCTTCTCTCTTATGTCTTGTGTCTTGTATCTTCTCTCTTGTGTCTTGTGTCTTCTCTCTTGTGTCTTCTCTCATGTGTCATGTGTCTTCTCTCTTGTGTCTTGTGTTTTCTCTCTTGTGTCATGTGTCTTCTCTCTTGTGTCTTGTGTCTTGTGTCTTCTCTCTTGTAACTTGTGTCTTCTCTTTTGTGTCTTGTGTCTTCTCTCTTGTGTCTTGTGTTTTCTCTCTTGTGTCTTCTCTTTTGTGTCTTGTGTCCTCTCTCTTGTGTCTTTTGTCTTCTCTCTTGTATCTTCTCTCTTGTGTCTTGTGTCTTCTCTCTTTTGTCTTGTGTCTTCTCTCTTGTGTCTTGTGTCTTCTCTCTTGTGTCTTGTGTCTTCTCTCTTGTGTCTTATGTCTTGAGTCTTGTGTCTTGTGTCTTGTGTCTTGTGTCTTCTCTCTTGTGTCTTGTGTCTTCTCTCTTGTGTCTTGTGTCTTGTGTCTTGCGTCGTCTCTCTTGTGTCTTGTGTCTTGAGTCTTGTGTCTTGTGTCTTGTGACTTGTGTCTTGTGTCTTGTGTCTTCTCTCTTGTGTCTTGTGTCTTCTCTCTTGTGTCTTGTGTCTTCTCTCTTGTGTCTTGTGTCTTCTCTCTTGTGTCTTGTGTCTTCTCTCTTGTGTCTTGTGTCTTCTCTCTTGTGTCTTGTGTCTTGTTTCTTGTGTCTTGTGTTTTGTATCTTGTGTATTGTGTCTTCTCTCTTGTGTCTTGTGTCTTGAGTCTTGAGTCTTGTGTCTTGTGTCTTGTGTCTTGTGTCTTGTGTCTTGTGTTTTGTGTTTTGTGTCTTGTGTCTTCTCTCTTGTGTCTTGTGTCTTCTCTCTTGTGTCTTGTGTCTTGCGTCGTCTCTCTTGTGTCTTGTGTCTTGAGTCTTGTGTCTTGTGCCTTGTGACTTGTGTCTTGTGTCTTGTGTCTTCTCTCTTGTGTCTTCTCTCTTGTGTCTTGTGTCTTCTCTCTTGTTTCTTGTGTCTTCTCTCTTGTGTCTTGTGTCTTGTGTCTTGTTTCTTGTGTCTTGTGTTTTGTATCTTGTGTATTGTGTCTTCTCTCTTGTGTCTTGTGTCTTGCGTCTTGAGTCTTGTGTCTTGTTTCTTGTGTCTTGTGTCTTGTGTCTTGTGTCTTGTGTTTTGTGTTTTGTGTTTTGTGTCTTGTGTCTTCTCTCTTGTGTCTTGTGTCTTCTCTCTTGTGTCTTGAGTCTTGTGTCTTGTGTCTAGTGTCTTGAGTCTTGTGTCTTGTGTCTTGTGACTTGTGTCTTGTGTCTTGTGTCTTCTCTCTTGTGTCTTGTGTCTTCTCTCTTGTGTCTTGTGTCTTCTCTCTTGTGTCTTGTGTCTTCTCTCTTGTGTCTTGTGTCTTCTCTCTTGTGTCTTGTGTCTTGTGTCTTCTCTCTTGTGTGTTGTGTCTTCTCTCTTGTGTCATGTGTCTTCTCTCTTGTGTCTTGTGTTTTCTCTCTTTTGTCTTGTGTCTTCTCTCTTGTCTCTTGTGTCTTGTGTCTTCTCACTTGTGTCTTGTGTCTTCTCTTTTGTGTCTTGTGTCTTCTCTCTTGTGTCTTGTGTCTTCTCTCTTGTGTCTTCTCTCTTGTGTCTTGTGTCTTCTCTCTTTTGTCTTGTGTCTTGTGTCTTGAGTCTTGTGTCTTCTCTCTTGTGTCTTGTGTCTTCTCTCTTGTGTCTTGTGTCTTGTGTCTTCTCTCTTGTGTCTTGTGTCTTGTGTCTTCTCTCTTGTGTCATGTGTCTTCTCTCTTGTGTCTTGTGTTTTCTCTCTTTTGTCTTGTGTCTTCTCTCTTGTCTCTTGTGTCTTGTGTCTTCTCTCTTGTGTCTTTTGTCTTCTCTTTTGTGTCTTGTGTCTTCTCTCTTGTGTCTTGTGTCTTCTCTCTTGTGTCTTCTCTCTTGTGTCTTGTGTCTTCTCTCTTTTGTCTTGTGTCTTGTGTCTTGAGTCTTGTGTCTTGTGTCTTGTGTCTTATCTCTTGTGTCTTCTCTTTTGTGTCTTGTGTCTTCTCTCTTGTGTCTTGTGTCTTCTCTCTTGTGTCATGTGTCTTCTCTCTTGTGTCTTGTGTCTTCTTTCTTTTGTCTTCTCTCTTGTGTCTTGTGTCTTCTCTCTTTTGTCTTGTGTCTTTTGTCTTCTCTCTTGTGTCTTTTGTCTTCTCTCTTGTGTCTTGTGTCTTTTGTCTTCTCTCTTGTGTCTTCGCTCTTGTGTCTTCTCTCTTGTGTCTTGTGTCTTCTCTCTCGTGTCTTGTGTCTTTAGTCTTGTGTCTTGTGTCTTGTGTCTTCTCTCTTGCGTCTTGTGTCTTCTCTCTTGTGTCTTGTGTCTTGTGTCTTGTGTCTTGCATCTTCTCTCTTGTGTGTTGTGTCTTGAGTCTTGTGTCTTGTGTCTTCTCTCTTGTGTCTTCTCTCTTGTGTCTTGTGTCTTGAGTCTTGTGTCTTGTGTCTTGTGTCTTCTCTCTTGTGTCTTGTGTCTTGAGTATTGAGTCTTGAGTCTTGTGTCTTGTGTCTTGTGTCTTTTGTCTTGTGTTTTGTGTTTTGTGTCTTGTGTCTTCTCTCTTGTGTCTTGTGTCTTCTCTCTTGTGTCTTGTGTCTTGTGTCTTGTGTCTTTTGTCTTTTGTCTTGTGTCTTGTGACTTGTGTCTTGTGTCTTGTGTCTTGTGTCTTCTCTCTTGTGTCTTGTGTCTTTTCTCTTGTGTCTTCTCTCTTGTGTCTTGTGTCTTCTCTCTTATGTCTTGTGTCTTGTATCTTCTCTCTTGTGTCTTGTGTCTTCTCTCTTGTGTCTTCTCTCATGTGTCATGTGTCTTCTCTCTTGTGTCTTGTGTTTTCTCTCTTGTGTCATGTGTCTTCTCTCTTGTGTCTTGTGTCTTGTGTCTTCTCTCTTGTAACTTGTGTCTTCTCTTTTGTGTCTTGTGTCTTCTCTCTTGTGTCTTGTGTTTTCTCTCTTGTGTCTTCTCTTTTGTGTCTTGTGTCCTCTCTCTTGTGTCTTTTGTCTTCTCTCTTGTATCTTCTCTCTTGTGTCTTGTGTCTTCTCTCTTTTGTCTTGTGTCTTCTCTCTTGTGTCTTGTGTCTTCTCTCTTGTGTCTTGTGTCTTCTCTCTTGTGTCTTATGTCTTGAGTCTTGTGTCTTGTGTCTTGTGTCTTGTGTCTTGTGTCTTCTCTCTTGTGTCTTGTGTCTTCTCTCTTGTGTCTTGTGTCTTGCGTCGTCTCTCTTGTTTCTTGTGTCTTGAGTCTTGTGTCTTGTGTCTTGTGACTTGTGTCTTGTGTCTTGTGTCTTCTCTCTTGTGTCTTGTGTCTTCTCTCTTGTGTCTTGTGTCTTCTCTCTTGTGTCTTGTGTCTTCTCTCTTGTGTCTTGTGTCTTCTCTCTTGTGTCTTGTGTCTTCTCTCTTGTGTCTTGTGTCTTGTTTCTTGTGTCTTGTGTTTTGTATCTTGTGTATTGTGTCTTCTCTCTTGTGTCTTGTGTCTTGAGTCTTGAGTCTTGTGTCTTGTGTCTTGTGTCTTGTGTCTTGTGTCTTGTGTTTTGTGTTTTGTGTCTTGTGTCTTCTCTCTTGTGTCTTGTGTCTTCTCTCTTGTGTCTTGTGTCTTGTGTCTAGTGTCTTGAGTCTTGTGTCTTGTGTCTTGTGACTTGTGTCTTGTGTCTTGTGTCTTCTCTCTTGTGTCTTGTGTCTTCTCTCTTGTGTCTTGTGTCTTCTCTCTTGTGTCTTGTGTCTTCTCTCTTGTGTCTTGTGTCTTCTCTCTTGTGTCTTGTGTCTTGTGTCTTCTCTCTTGTGTCATGTGTCTTCTCTCTTGTGTCTTGTGTTTTCTCTCTTTTGTCTTGTGTCTTCTCTCTTGTCTCTTGTGTCTTGTGTCTTCTCCCTTGTGTCTTGTGTCTTCTCTTTTGTGTCTTGTGTCTTCTCTCTTGTGTCTTGTGTCTTCTCTCTTGTGTCTTCTCTCTTGTGTCTTGTGTCTTCTCTCTTTTGTCTTGTGTCTTGAGTCTTGTGTCTTCTCTCTTGTGTCTTGTGTCTTCTCTCTTGTGTCTTGTGTCTTCTCTCTTGTGTCTTGTGTCTTCTATCTTGTGTCTTCTCTCTTGTGTCTTGTGTTTTCTCTCTTTTGTCTTGTGTCTTCTCTCTTGTCTCTTGTGTCTTGTGTCTTCTCTCTTGTGTCTTGTGTCTTCTCTTTTGTGTCTTGTGTCTTCTCTCTTGTGTCTTGTGTCTTCTCTCTTGTGTCTTCTCTCTTGTGTCTTCTCTCTTTTGTCTTGTGTCTTGTGTCTTCTCTCTTGTGTCTTGTGTCTTCTCTCTTGTGTCTTGAGTCTTGTGTCTTGTGTCTTGTGTCTTCTCTCTTGTGTCTTGTGTCTTCTCTCTTGTGTCTTGTGTCTTCTCTCTTGTGTCTTGTGTCTTGTGTCTTTTCTCTTGTGTCTTCTGTCTTGTGTCTTGTGTCTTCTCTCTTGTGTCTTCTCTCTTGTGTCTTCTCTCTTGTGTCTTGTGTCTTCTCTCTTGTGTCTTGTGTCTTGAGTCTTGTGTCTTGTGTCTTGTGTCTTGTGTCTTCTCTCTTGTGTCTTTTGTCTTGTGTCTTCTCTCTTGTGTCTTGTGTCTTGTGTCTTCTCTCTTGTGTCTTCTCTCTTGTGTCTTGTGTCTTGTGTCTTCTCTCTTGTGTCTTGTGTCTTGTGTCTTCTCTCTTGTGTCTTTTGTCTTGAGTCTTGTGTCTTGTGTCTTGTGTCTTCTCTCTTGTGTCTTCTCTCTTGTGTCTTGTGTCTCGTGTCTTGTGTCTTGTGTCTTGTCTCTTGTGTCTTCTCTCTTGTGTCTTGTGTCTTGAGTCTTGAGTCTTGAGTCTTGTGTCTTGTGTCTTGTGTCTTGTGTCTTGTGTCTTGTGTCTTGTGTTTTGTGTTTTGTGTCTTGTGTCTTCTCTCTTGTGTCTTGTGTCTTCTCTCTTGTGTCTTGTGTCTTGTGTCTTGAGTCTTCTCACTTGTGACTTATGTCTTGTGTCTTCTCTCTTGTATCTTGTGTCTTCTCTCTTGTGTCTTGTGTCTTCTCTCTTGTGTCTTGTGTCTTGTGTCTTCTCTCTTGTGTCTTCTCTCTTGTGTCTTGTGTCTCGTGTCTTGTCTCTTGTGTCTTGTGTCTTCTCTCTTGTGTCTTGTGTCTCGTGTCTTGTGTCTTGTGTCTTGTCTCTTGTGTCTTCTCTCTTGTGTCTTGAGTCTTTAGTCTTGAGTCTTGTGTCTTGTGTCTTGTGTCTTGTGTCTTGTGTCTTGTGTTTTGTGTTTTGTGTCTTGTGTCTTCTCTCTTGTGTCTTGTGTCTTCTCTCTTGTGTCTTGTGTCTTGAGTCTTCTCCCTTGTGTCTTGTGTCTTGTGTCTTGAGTCTTCTACCTTTTGTCTTCTCTCTTGTGTCATGTGTCTTGAGTCTTCTCTCTTGTGTCTTGTGTCTTCTCTCTTGTGTCTTGTGTCTTCTCTCTTGTGTCTTGTGTCTTCTCTCTTGTGTCTTGTGTCTTCTCTCTTGTGACTTATGTCTTGTGTCATCTCTCTTGTATCTTGTGTCTTCTTTCTTGTGTCTTGTGTCTTCTCTCTTGTATCTTGTGTCTTCTCTCTTGTGTCTTGTGTCTTCTCTCTTGTGTCTTGTGCCTTGTGTCTTCTCTCTTGTGTCTTGTGTCTTCTCTCTTGTGTCTTGTGTCTCGTGTTTCGTGTCTTGTCTCTTGTCTCTTGTGTCTTGTGTTTTGTGTTTTGTGTATTGTGTCTTCTCTCTTGTGTCTTGTGTCTTCTCTCTTGTGTCTTGTGTCTTGAGTCTTCTCCCTTGTGTCTTGTGTCTTGAGTCTTCTACCTTTTGTCTTCTCTCTTGTGTCATGTGTCTTGAGTCTTCTCTCTTGTGTCTTGTGTCTTCTCTCTTGTGTCTTGTGTCTTCTCTCTTGTGTCTTCTCTCTTGTGTCTTGTGTCTTCTCTCTTGTGTCATGTGTCTTCTCTCTTGTGTCTTGCGTCTTGTGTCTTCTCTCTTGTGTCTTGTGTGTTCTCTCTTGTGTCTTGAGTCTTCTCTCTTGTGTCTTGTGTCTTCTCTCTTGTGTCTTGCGTCTTGTGTCTTCTCTCTTGTGTCTTGTGTCTTCTCTCTTGTGTCTTGAGTCTTCTCTCTTGTGTCTTCTCTCTTGTGTCTTGTGTCTTCTCTCTTGTGTCTTGTGTCTTGAGTCTTCTCTCTTGTGTCTTGAGTCTTCTCTCTTGTGTCTTCTCTCTTGTGTCTTGTGTCTTCTCTCTTGTGTCTTGTATCTTGTGTCTTCTCTCTTGTATCTTGTGTCTTCTCTCTTGTGTCTTGTGTCTTCTTTCTTGTGTCTTCTCTCTTGTGTCTTGTGTCTTCTCTCTTGTGTCTTGTGTCTTGTGTCTTCTCTCTTGTGTCTTGTGTCTTCTCTCTTGTGTCTTGTGTCTTCTCTCTTGTGTCTTCTCTCTTGTGTCTTCTCTCTTGTGTATTCTCTCTTGTGTCTTGTGTCTTCTCTCTTGTGTCTTCTCTCTTGTGTCTTGTGTCTTCTCTCTTGTGTCTTGAGTCTTGTGTCTTGTGTCTTGTGTCTTGTGTCTTCTCTCTTGTGTCTTGTGTCTTCTCTCTTGTGTCTTCTCTCTTGTGTCTTCTCTCTTGTGTCTTGAGTCTTGTGTCTTGTGTCTTGTGTCTTGTGTCTTCTCTCTTGTGTCTTGTGTCTTGTGTCTTCTCTCTTGTGTCTTGTGTCTTTTCTTTCTTGTGTCTTGTGTCTTCTTTCTTGTGTCTTCTCTCTTGCGTCTTCTCTCTTGTGTCTTGTGTCTTCTCTCTTTTGTATTGTGTCTTGTGTCTTGAGTCTTGTGTCTTGTGTCTTCTCTCTTGTGTCTTCTCTCTTGTGTCTTGTGTCTTCTCTCTTGTGTCTTGAGTCTTGTGTCTTGTGTCTTGTGTCTTCTGTCTTCTCTCTTGTGTCTTGTGTCTTCTCTCTTGTGTCTTGTGTCTTCTCTCTTGTGTCTTGTGTCTTGTGTCTTTTCTCTTGTGTCTTGTGTCTTCTCTCTTGTGTCTTGTGTCTTCTCTCTTGTGTCTTCTCTCTTGTGTCTTCTCTCTTGTGTCTTGTGTCTTGAGTCTTGTGTCTTGTGTCTTGTGTCTTGTGTCTTCTCTCTTGTGTCTTTTGTCTTGTGTCTTCTCTCTTGTGTCTTGTGTCTTGTGTCTTCTCTCTTGTGTCTTGTGTCTTCTCTCTTGTGTCTTGTGTCTTGTGTCTTCTCTCTTGTGTCTTGTGTCTTGTGTCTCGTGTCTTGTGTCTTGTGTCTTGTCTCTTGTGTCTTCTCTCTTGTGTCTTGAGTCTTGAGTCTTGAGTCTTGTGTCTTGTGTCTTGTGTCTTGTGTCTTGTGTTTTGTGTTTTGTGTCTTGTGTCTTCTCTCTTGTGTCTTGTGTCTTCTCTCTTGTGTCTTGTGTCTTGAGTCTTCTCCCTTGTGTCTTGTGTCTTGTGTCTTGAGTCTTCTACCTTTTGTCTTCTCTCTTGTGTCATGTGTCTTGAGTCTTCTCTCTTGTGTCTTGTGTCTTCTCTCTTGTGTCTTGTGTCTTCTCTCTTGTGTCTTCTCTCTTGTGTCTTGTGTCTTCTCTCTTGTGTCTTGTGTCTTCTCTCTTGTGACTTATGTCTTGTGTCATCTCTCTTGTATCTTGTGTCTTCTTTCTTGTGTCTTGTGTCTTCTCTCTTGTATCTTGTGTCTTCTCTCTTGTGTCTTCTCTCTTTTGTCTTGTGTCTTCTCTCTTGTGTCTTCTCTCTTGTGTCTTGTGTCTCGTGTCTCGTGTCTTGTCTCTTGTGTCTTGTGTCTTGAGTCTTCTTCCTTTTGTCTTGTGTCTCGTGTCTTGTGTCTTGAGTCTTCTCCATTGTGTCTTCTCTCTTGTGTCTTCTCTCTTGTGTCATGTGTCTTCTCTCTTGTGTCTTAAGTCTTGTGTCTTCTCTCTTGTGTCTTGTGTCTTCTCTCTTGTGTCTTGAGTCTTCTCTCTTGTGTCTTGTGTCTTCTCTCTTGTGTCTTGGGTCTTCTCTCTTGTGTCTTGTGTCTTCTCTCTTGTGTCTTGTGTCTTCTCTCTTGTGTCTTGTGTCTTGAGTCTTCTCTCTTGTGTCTTCTCTCTTGTGTCTTGTGTCACCTATCTTGTATCTTGTGTCTTCTCTCTTGTGTCTTGTGTCTTCTTTCTTGTGTCTTGTGTCTTCTCTCTTGTGTCTTGTGTCTTCTCTCTTGTGTCTTGTGTCTTGTGTCTTCTCTCTTGTGTCTTTTGTCTTCTCTCTTGTGTCTTGTGTCTTCTCTCTTGTGTCTTCTCTCTTGTGTCTTCTCTCTTGTGTCTTGTGTCTTCTCTCTTGTGTCTTGTGTCTTCTCTCTTGTGTCTTGTGTCTTCTCTCTTGTGTCTTGTGTCTTTTCTCTTGTGTCTTGTGTCTTGTGTCTTCTCTCTTGTGTCTTGTGTCTTGTGTCTTCTCTCTTGTGTCTTCTCTCTTGTGTCTTGTGTCTTTTCTTTCTTGTGTCTTGTGCCTTGAGTCTTGTGTCTTGTGTCTTGTGTCTTCTCTCTTGTGTCTTGTGTCTTGTGTCTTCTCTCTTGTGTCTTGTGTCTTGTGTCTTCTCTTTTGTGTCTTGTGTCTTCTCTCTTGTGTCTTGTGTCTTCTCTCTTGTGTCTTGTGTCTTCTCTCTTGTGCCTTGTGTCTTGTGTCTTCTCTCTTGTGTCTTGTGTCTTGTGTCTTCTCTCTTGTGTCTTTTGTCTTGAGTCTTGTGTCTTGTGTCTTGTGTCTTCTCTCTTGTGTCTTCTCTCTTGTGTCTTGTGTCTTATGTCTTGTGTCTTGAGTCTTCTCCCTTGTGTCTTGTGTCTCGTGTCTTGTGTCTTGAGTCTTCTCTCTTGTGTCTTCTCTCTTGTGTCATGAGTCTTCTCTCTTGTGTCTTCTCTCTTGTGTCTTGTGTCTTCTCTCTTGTGTCTTGTGTCTTCTCTCTTGTGTCTTGTGTCTTCTCTCTTGTGTCTTCTCTCTTGTGTCTTGTGTCTCGTGTCTCGTGTCTCGCGTCTCGTGTCTTGTGTCTCGTAACTTGTGTCTTGAGTCTTCTCCCTTGTGTCTTCTCTCTTGTGTCTTCTCTCTTGTGTCATGTGTCTTCTCTCTTGTGTCCTGTGTCTTGTGTTTTCTCTCTTGTGTCTTGTGTCTTCTCTCTTGTGTCTTGAGTCTTCTCTCTTGTGTCTTGTGTCTTCTCTCTTGTGTCTTCTCTCTTGTGTCTTGTGTCTTGTGTCTTCTCTCTTGTGTCTTGTGTCTTCTCTCTTGTGTCTTGAGTCTTCTCTCTTGTGTCTTGTGTCTTCTCTCTTGTGTCTTCTCTCTTGTGTCTTGTGTCTTCTCTCTTGTGTCTTGTGTCTTCTCTCTTGTGTCTTATGTCTTCTCTCTTGTGTCTTCTCTCTTGTGTCTTGTGTCTCCTCTCTTTTGTCTTGTGTCTTCTCTCTTGTGTCTTGTGTCTTCTCTCTTGTGTCTTGAGTCTTGTGTCTTGTGTCTTGTGTCTTGTGTCTTGTGTCTTCTCTCTTGTGTCTTGTGTCTTCTCTCTTGTGTCTTGTGTCTTGTGTCTTCTCTCTTGTGTCTTGTGTCTTTTGTGTCTTCTCTCTTGTGTCTTGTGTCTTGAGTCTTGTGTCTTGTGTCTTGTGTCATCTCTCTTGTGTCTTCTCTCTTGTGTCTTGTGTCTTGTGTCTTCTCTCTTGTGTCTTGTGTCTTGTGTCTTGTGTCTTGTGTCTTCTCTCTTGTGTCTTGTGTCTTGTGTCTTCTCTCGTGTGTCTTGTGTCTTCTCTCTTGTGTCTTGTGTCTTCTCTCTTGTGTCTTGTGTCTTCTCTCTTGTGTCTTGTGTCTTGTGTCTTCTCTCTTGTGTCTTGTGTCTTGTGTCTTCTCTCTTGTGTCTTTTGTCTTGAGTCTTGAGTCTTGTGTCTTGTGTCTTGTGTCTTCTCTCTTGTGTCTTCTCTCTTGTGTCTTGTGTCTTGTGTCTTGAGTCTTCTCCCTTGTGTCTTGTGTCTCGTGTCTTGTGTCTTGAGTCTTCTCTCTTGTGTCTTCTCTCTTGTGTCATGAGTCTTCTCTCTTGTGTCTTCTCTCTTGTGTCTTCTCTCTTGTGTCTTGTGTCTTCTCTCTTGTGTCTTGTGTCTTCTCTCTTGTGTCTTGTGTCTTCTCTCTTGTGTCTTCTCTCTTGTGTCTTGTGTCTCGTGTCTCGCGTCTCGTGTCTTGTGTCTCGTAACTTGTGTCTTGAGTCTTCTCCCTTGTGTCTTCTCTCTTGTGTCTTCTCTCTTGTGTCATGTGTCTTCTCTCTTGTGTCCTGTGTCTTGTGTTTTCTCTCTTGTGTCTTGTGTCTTCTCTCTTGTGTCTTGAGTCTTCTCTCTTGTGTCTTGTGTCTTCTCTCTTGTGTCTTCTCTCTTGTGTCTTGTGTCTTGTGTCATCTCTCTTGTATCTTGTGTCTTCTCTCTTGTGTCTTGTGTCTTCTCTCTTGTGTCTTGTGTCTTCTCTCTTGTGTCTTATGTCTTCTCTCTTGTGTCTTCTCTCTTGTGTCTTGTGTCTCCTCTCTTTTGTCTTGTGTCTTCTCTCTTGTGTCTTGTGTCTTCTCTCTTGTGTCTTGAGTCTTGTGTCTTTTGTCTTGTGTCTTGTGTCTTCTCTCTTGTGTCTTGTGTCTTCTCTCTTGTGTCTTGTGTCTTGTGTCTTCTCTCTTGTGTCTTGTGTCTTTTGTGTCTTCTCTCTTGTGTCTTGTGTCTTGAGTCTTGTGTCTTGTGTCTTGTGTCATCTCTCTTGTGTCTTCTCTCTTGTGTCTTGTGTCTTGTGTCTCGTGTCTTGTGTCTTGTGTCTTGTGTCTTGAGTCTTCTCCCTTGTGTCTTGTGTCTTGTGTCTTGAGTCTTCTCCCTTGTGTCTTCTCTCTTGTGTCTTCTCTCTTGTGTCATGTGTCTTCTCTCTTGTGTCTTGTGTCTTCTCTCTTGTGTCTTGAGTCTTCTCTTTTGTGTCTTGTGTCTTCTCTCTTGTGTCTTCTCTCTTGTGTCTTGTGTCTTCTCTCTTGTGTCTTGAGTCTTCTCTCTTGTGTCTTCTCTCTTGTGTCTTGTGTCTTCTCTCTTGTGTCTTGTGTTTTCTCTCTTGTGTCTTGTGTCTTCTCTCTTGTGTCTAGTGTCTTCTCTCTTGTGTCTTGTGTCTTCTCTGTTGTGTTTTGTGTCTTCTCTCTTGTGTCTTGTGTCTTCTCTCTTGTGTCTTCTCTCTTGTGTCTTCTCTCTTGTGTCTTGTGTCTTCTCTTTTGTGTCTTGTGTTTTCTCTCTTGTGTCTTCTCTCTTGTGTCTTCTCTCTTGTGTCTTGTGTCTTCTCTCTTGTGTCTTGTGTCTTCTCTCTTGTGTCTTCTCTCTTGTGTCTTGTGTCTTCTCTCTTGTGTCTTGTGTCTTGTGTCTTCTCTCTTGTGTCTTGTGTCTTGCATCTTCTCTCTTGTGTCTTGTGTCTTGAGTCTTGTGTCTTGTGTCTTCTCTCTTGTGTCTTGTGTCTTCTCTCTTGTGTCTTGTGTCTTGAGTCTTGTGTCTTGTGTCTTGTGTCTTGTGTCTTGTGTCTTGTGTCTTGTGTCTTGTGTCTTGTTTCTTGTGTCTTGTGTTTTGTATCTTGTGTCTTGTGTCTTGTGTCTTCTCTCTTGTGTCTTGTGTCTTGAGTTTTGATTCTTGAGTCTTGTGTCTTGTGTCTTGTGTCCTTTGTCTTGTGTTTTGTGTTTTGTGTTTTGTGTCTTGTGTCT
This sequence comes from Eucyclogobius newberryi, assembly GCF_026437365.1. Classification (NCBI taxonomy): domain Eukaryota; kingdom Metazoa; phylum Chordata; class Actinopteri; order Gobiiformes; family Gobiidae; genus Eucyclogobius; species Eucyclogobius newberryi. The sequence goes on from NW_027316538.1 coordinate 316,313, forward strand.
TCTCTCTTGTGTCTTGTGTCTTCTCTCTTGTGTCTTGTGTCTTGTGTCTTGTGTCTAGTGTCTTGAGTCTTGTGTCTTGTGTCTTGTGACTTGTGTCTTGTGTCTTGTGTCTTGTGTCTTCTCTCTTGTGTCTTGTGTCTTTTCTCTTGTGTCTTCTCTCTTGTGTCTTGTGTCTTCTCTCTTGTGTCTTGTGTCTTCTCTCTTGTGTCTTGTGTCTTCTCTCTTGTGTCTTCTCTCTTGTGTCATGTGTCTTCTCTCTTGTGTCTTGTGTTTTCTCTCTTGTGTCTTGAGTCTTCTCTCTTGTGTATTGTGTCTTCTCTCTTGTGTCTTCTCTCTTGTGTCTTGTGTCTTCTCTCTTGTGTCTTGAGTCTTCTCTCTTGTGTCTTGTGTCTTCTCTCTTGTGTCTTGTGTTTTCTCTCTTGTGTCTTGTGTCTTCTCTCTTGTGTCTAGTGTCTTCTCTCTTGTGTCTTGTGTCTTCTCTCTTGTGTCTTCTCTCTTGTGTCTTGTGTCTTGTGTCTTGTGTCTTCTCTCTTGTGTCTTGTGTCTTCTCTCTTGTGTCTTGTGTCTTGAGTCGTCTCTCTTGTGTCTTGTGTCTTGAGTCTTGTGTCTTGTGTCTTGTGACTTGTGTCTTGTGTCTTGTGTCTTCTCTCTTGTGTCTTCTCTCTTGTGTCTTGTGTCTTGTGTCTTCTCTCTTGTGTCTTCTCTCTTGTGTATTGTGTCTTGTGTCTTGTGTCTTGTGTTTTGTATCTTGTGTATTGTGTCTTCTCTCTTGTGTCTTGTGTCTTGCGTCTTGAGTCTTGTGTCTTGTGTCTTGTGTCTTGTGTCTTGTGTCTTGTGTTTTGTGTTTTGTGTCTTGTGTCTTCTCTCTTGTGTCTTGTGTCTTCTCTCTTGTGTCTTGTGTCTTGTGTCTAGTGTCTTGAGTCTTGTGTCTTGTGTCTTGTGACTTGTGTCTTGTGTCTTGTGTCTTCTCTCTTGTGTCTTGTGTCTTCTCTCTTGTGTCTTGTGTCTTCTCTCTTGTGTCTTGTGTCTTCTCTCTTGTGCCATGTGTCTTCTCTCTTGTGTCTTGTGTTTTCTCTCTTTTGTCTTGTGTCTTCTCTCTTGTTTCTTGTGTCTTGTGTCTTCTCACTTGTGTCTTGTGTCTTCTCTTTTGTGTCTTGTGTCTTCTCTCTTGTGTCTTGTGTCTTCTCTCTTGTGTCTTCTCTCTTGTGTCTTGTGTCTTCTCTCTTTTGTCTTGTGTCTTGTGTCTTGAGTCTTGTGTCTTCTCTCTTGTGTCTTGTGTCTTCTCTCTTGTGTCTTGTGTCTTGTGTCTTCTCTCTTGTGTCTTGTGTCTTGTGTCTTCTCTCTTGTGTCATGTGTCTTCTCTCTTGTGTCTTGTGTTTTCTCTCTTTTGTCTTGTGTCTTCTCTCTTGTCTCTTGTGTCTTGTGTCTTCTCGCTTGTGTCTTGTGTCTTTTCTCTTGTGTCTTCTCTCTTGTGTCTTGTGTCTTCTCTCTTGTGTCTTGTGTCTTGTGTCTTCTCTCTTGTGTCTTGTGTCTTCTCTCTTGTGTCTTCTCTCTTGTGTCATGTGTCTTCTCTCTTGTGTCTTGTGTTTTCTCTCTTGTGTCTTGAGTCTTCTCTCTTGTGTCTTGTGTCTTCTCTCTTGTGTCTTCTCTCTTGTGTCTTGTGTCTTCTCTCTTGTGTCTTGAGTCTTCTCTCTTGTGTCTTGTGTCATCTTTTTTGTATCTTGTGTCTTCTCTCTTGTGTCTTGTGTCTTCTCTCTTGTGTCTTGTGTTTTCTCTCTTGTGTCTTGTGTCTTCTCTCTTGTGTCTAGTGTCTTCTCTCTTGTGTCTTGTGTCTTCTCTCTTGTGTTTTGTGTCTTCTCTCTTGTGTCTTGTGTCTTCTCTCTTGTGTCTTGTGTCTTCTCTCTTGTGTCTTGTGTCTTCTCTCTTGTGTCTTGTGTCTTCTCTCTTGTGTCTTCTCTCTTGTGTCTTGTGTCTTCTCTCTTGTGTCTTGTGTCTTCTCTCTTGTGTCTTGTGTCTTTAGTCTTGTGTCTTGTGTCTTGTGTCTTCTCTCTTGTGTCTTGTGTCTTCTCTCTTGTGTCTTGTGTCTTGTGTCTTGCATCTTCTCTCTTGTGTCTTGTGTCTTGTGTCTTCTCTCTTGTGTCTTGTGTCTTGAGTCTTGTGTCTTGTGTCTTGTGTCTTGTGTCTTGTGTCTTGTTTCTTGTGTCTTGTGTTTTGTATCTTGTGTCTTGTGTCTTCTCTCTTGTGTCTTGTGTCTTGAGTCTTGAGTCTTGAGTCTTGTGTCTTGTGTCTTGTGTCTTTTGTCTTGTGTTTTGTGTTTTGTGTCTTGTGTCTTCTCTCTTGTGTCTTGTGTCTTCTCTCTTATGTCTTGTGTCTTGTGTCTTTTGTCTTGTGTCTAGTGTCTAGTGTCTTGTGACTTGTGTCTTGTGTCTTGTGACTTGTGTCTTGTGTCTTGTGTCTTGTGTCTTTTCTCTTGTGTCTTCTCTCTTGTGTCTTGTGTCTTCTCTCTTGTGTCTTCTCTCTTGTGTCATGTACTTCTCTCTTGTGTCTTGTGTTTTCTCTCTTGTGTCTTGAGTCTTCTCTCTTGTGTCTTGTGTCTTCTCTCTTGTGTCTTCTCTCTTGTGTCTTGTGTCTTCTCTCTTGTGTCTTGAGTCTTCTCTCTTGTGTCTTGTGTCATCTCTCTTGTATCTTGTGTCTTCTCTCTTGTGTCTTGTGTCTTCTCTCTCGTGTCTTGTGTTTTCTCTCTTGTGTCTTGTGTCTTCTCTCTTGTGTCTAGTGTCTTCTCTCTTGTGTCTTGTGTCTTCTCTCTTGTGTTTTGTGTCTTCTCTCTTGTGTCTTGTGTCTTCTCTCTTGTGTCTTGTGTCTTCTCTCTTGTGTCTTGTGTCTTCTCTCTGGTGTCTTGTGTCTTCTCTCTTGTGTCTTCTCTCTTGTGTCTTGTGTCTTCTCTCTTGTGTCTTGTGTCTTGTGTCTTCTCTCTTGTGTCTTGTGTCTTTAGTCTTGTGTCTTGTGTCTTGTGTCTTCTCTCTTGTGTCTTCTCTCTTGTGTCTTGTGTCTTGTGTCTTGCATCTTCTCTCTTGTGTCTTGTGTCTTGTGTCTTGTGTCTTCTCTCTTGTGTCTTGTGTCTTGTGTCTTCTCTCTTGTGTCTTGTGTCTTGAGTCTTGTGTCTTGTGTCTTGTGTCTTGTGTCTTGTGTCTTGTTTCTTGTGTCTTGTGTTTTGTATCTTGTGTCTTGTGTCTTCTCTCTTGTGTCTTGTGTCTTGAGTCTTGAGTCTTGAGTCTTGTGTCTTGTGTCTTGTGTCTTGTGTCTTTTGTCTTGTGTTTTGTGTTTTGTGTCTTGTGTCTTCACTCTTGTGTCTTGTGTCTTCTCTCTTGTGTCTTGTGTCTTGTGTCTTGTGTCTTTTGTCTTGTGTCTAGTGTCTAGTGTCTTGTGACTTGTGTCTTGTGTCTTGTGACTTGTGTCTTGTGTCTTGTGTCTTGTGTCTTTTCTCTTGTGTCTTCTCTCTTGTGTCTTGTGTCTTCTCTCTTGTGTCTTGTGTCTTGTGTCTTCTCTCTTGTGTCTTGTGTCTTCTCTCTTGTGTCTTCTCTCTTGTGTCATGTGTCTTCTCTCTTGTGTTTTCTCTCTTGTGTCTTGTGTCTTCTCTCTTGTGTCTTGTGTCTTCTCTCTTGTGTCTTGTGTCTTCTCTTTTGTGTCTTGTGTCTTCTCTCTTGTGTCTTGTGTTTTCTCTCTTGTGTCTTGTGTCTTCTCTTTTGTGTCTTGTGTCCTCTCTCTTGTGTCTTGTGTCTTCTCTCTTGTGTCTTCTCTCTTGTGTCTTGTCTCTTTTGTCTTGTGTCTTCTCTCTTGTGTCTTGTGTCTTCTCTCTTGTGTCTTGTGTCTTCTCTCTTGTGTCTTGTGTCTTGAGTTTTGTGTCTTGTGTCTTGTGTCTTGTGTCTTGTGTCTTCTCTCTTGTGTCTTGTGTCTTCTCTCTTGTGTCTTGTGTCTTGCGTCGTCTCTCTTGTGTCTTGTGTCTTGAGTCTTGTGTCTTGTGTCTTGTGACTTGTGTCTTGTGTCTTGTGTCTTCTCTCTTGTGTCTTCTCTCTTGTGTCTTGTGTCTTCTCTCTTGTGTCTTGTGTCTTCTCTCTTGTGTCTTGTGTCTTGTGTCTTGTTTCTTGTGTCTTGTGTTTTGTATCTTGTGTATTCTGTCTTCTCTCTTGTGTCTTGTGTCTTGCGTCTTGAGTCTTGTGTCTTGTTTCTTGTGTCTTGTGTCTTGTGTCTTGTGTTTTGTGTTTTGTGTCTTGTGTCTTCTCTCTTGTGTCTTGTGTCTTCTCTCTTGTGTCTTGTGTCTTGTGTCTTGTGTCTTGTGTCTAGTGTCTTGAGTCTTGTGTCTTGTGTCTTGTGTCTTCTCTCTTGTGTCTTGTGTCTTGTGTCTTCTCTCTTGTGTCTTGTGTCTTCTCTCTTGTGTCTTCTCTCATGTGTCTTCTCTCTTGTGTCTTGTGTCTTGTGTCTTGTGTCTTGAGTCTTGTGTCTTGTGTCTTCTCTCTTGTGTCTTCTCTCTTGTGTCTTGTGTCTCGTATCTTGTGTCTTAAGTCTTCTCCCTTGTGTCTTGTGTCTTGTGTCTTGAGTCTTGTGTCTTGTGTCTTCTCTCTTTTGTCTTCTCTTTTGTGTCTTGTGTCTTCTCTCTTGTGTCTTGTGTCTTCTCTCTTGTGTCTTGTGTCTTCTCTCTTGTGTCTTGTGTCTTCTCTCTTGTGTCTTCTTTCTTTTGTCTTCTCTCTTGTGTCTTGTGTCTTCTCTCTTGTGTCTTGTGTCTTTTGTCTTCTCTCTTGTGTCTTGTGTCTTCTCTCTTGTGTCTTGTGTCTTTTGTCTTCTCTCTTGTGTCTTCGCTCTTGTGTCTTCGCTCTTGTGTCTTCTCTCTTGTGTCTTGTGTCTTCTCTCTCGTGTCTTGTGTCTTTTCTCTTGTGGCTTGTGTCTTCTCTCTTGTGTCTTCTCTCTTGTGTCTTGTGTCTTCTCTTTTGTGTCTTGTGTCTTCTCTCTTGTGTCTTCTCTCTTGTGTCTTGTGTCTTCTCTCTTGTGTCTTGTGTCTTTTGTCTTCTCTCTTGTGTCTTGTGTCTTCTCTCTTGTGTCTTGTGTCTTTTGTCTTCTTTCTTGTGTTTTCGCTCTTGTGTCTTCTCTCTTGTGTCTTGTGTCTTCTCTCTCGTGTCTTGTGTCTTTTCTCTTGTGGCTTGTGTCTTCTCTCTTGTGTCTTCTCTCTTGTGTCTTGTGTCTTCTCTCTTGTGTCTTGTGTCTTCTCTCTTGTGTCTTGTGTCTTCTCTCTTGTGTCTTGTGTCTTCTCTCTTGTGTCTTCTCTCTTGTGTCTTCTCTCTTGTGTCTTGTCTCTTGTGTCTTCTCTCTTGTGTCTTGTGTCTTCTCTCTTGTGTCTTGAGTCTTGTGTCTTGTGTCTTGTGTCTTGTATCTTGTGTCTTCTCTCTTGTGTCTTGTGTCTTCTCTCTTGTGTCTTGTGTCTTCTCTCTTGTGTCTTGTGTCTTGTGTCTTCTCTCTTGTGTCTTGTGTCTTCTCTCTTGTGTCTTGTGTCTTCTCTCTTGTGTCTTGTGTCTTCTCTCTTGTGTCTTGTGTCTTCTCTCTTGTGTCTTGTGTCTAGAGTCTTGTGTCTTGTGTCTTGTGTCTTCTCTCTTTTGTCTTGTGTCTTGTGTCTTCTCTCTTGTGTCTTGTGTCTTCTCTCTTGTGTCTTCTCTCATGTGTCTTCTCTCTTGTGTCTTGTGTCTTGTGTCTTGTGTCTTGTGTCTTGTGTCTTGAGTCTTGTGTCTTGTGTCTTCTCTCTTGTGTCTTCTCTCTTGTGTCTTGTGTCTCGTGTCTTGTGTCTTGAGTCTTCTCCCTTGTGTCTTGTGTCTTGAGTCTTGTGTCTTGTGTCTTCTCTCTTTTGTCTTCTCTTTTGTGTCTTGTGTCTTCTCTCTTGTGTCTTGTGTCTTCTCTCTTGTGTCTTGTGTCTTCTCTCTTGTGTCTTCTTTCTTTTGTCTTCTCTCTTGTGTCTTGTGTCTTCTCTCTTGTGTCTTGTGTCTTTTGTCTTCTCTCTTGTGTCTTGTGTCTTCTCTCTTGTGTCTTGTGTCTTTTGTCTTCTCTCTTGTGTCTTCGCTCTTGTGTCTTCTCTCTTGTGTCTTGTGTATTCTCTCTCGTGTCTTGTGTCTTCTCTCTTGTGTCTTGTGTCTTCTCTCTTGTGTCTTCTATCTTGTGTCTTCTCTCTTGTGTCTTCTCTCTTGTGTCTTGTGTCTTCTCTCTTGTGTCTTGTGTCTTCTCTCTTGTGTCTTGTGTCTTCTCTCTTGTGTCTTCTCTCTTGTGTCTTGTGTCTTCTCTCTTGTTTCTTGAGTCTTGTGTCTTGTGTCTTGTATCTTGTGTCTTCTCTCTTGTGTCTTGTGTCTTCTCTCTTGTTTCTTGAGTCTTGTGTCTTGTGTCTTGTATCTTGTGTCTTCTCTCTTGTGTCTTGTGTCTTCTCTCTTGTGTCTTGTGTCTTCTGTCTTGAGTCTTGTGTCTTGTGTCTTGTGTCTTGTATCTTGTGTCTTCTCTCTTGTGTCTTCTCTCTTGTGTCTTGTGTCTTCTCTCTTGTGTCTTGTGTCTTGTGTCTTCTCTCTTGTGTCTTGTGTCTTCTCTCTTGTGTCTTGTGTCTTCTCTCTTGTGTCTTGTGTCTTCTCTCTTGTGTCTTGTGTCTTCTCTCTTGTGTCTTGTGTCTAGAGTCTTGTGTCTTGTGTCTTGTGTCTTGTGTCTTGTGTCTTCTCTCTTGTGTCTTGTGTCTTGTGTCTTCTCTCTTGTGTCTTGTGTCTTCTCTCTTGTGTCTTCTCTCATGTGTCTTCTCTCTTGTGTCTTGTGTCTTGTGTCTTGTGTCTTGAGTCTTGTGTCTTGTGTCTTCTCTCTTGTGTCTTCTCTCTTGTGTCTTGTGTCTCGTGTCTTGTGTCTTGAGTCTTCTCCCTTGTGTCTTGTGTCTTGTGTCTTGAGTCTTGTGTCTTGTGTCTTCTCTCTTTTGTCTTCTCTTTTGTGTCTTGTGTCTTCTCTCTTGTGTCTTGTGTCTTCTCTCTTGTGTCTTGTGTCTTCTCTCTTGTGTCTTGTGTCTTCTCTCTTGTGTCTTCTTTCTTTTGTCTTCTCTCTTGTGTCTTGTGTCTTCTCTCTTGTGTCTTGTGTCTTTTGTCTTCTCTCTTGTGTCTTGTGTCTTCTCTCTTGTGTCTTGTGTCTTTTGTCTTCTCTCTTGTGTCTTCGCTCTTGTGTCTTCTCTCTTGTGTCTTGTGTCTTCTCTCTCGTGTCTTGTGTCTTTTCTCTTGTGGCTTGTGTCTTCTCTCTTGTGTCTTCTCTCTTGTGTCTTGTGTCTTCTCTCTTGTGTCTTGTGTCTTCTCTCTTGTGTCTTCTCTCTTGTGTCTTGTGTCTTCTCTCTTGTGTCTTGTGTCTTTTGTCTTCTCTCTTGTGTCTTGTGTCTTCTCTCTTGTGTCTTGTGTCTTTTGTCTTCTTTCTTGTGTCTTCGCTCTTGTTTCTTCTCTCTTGTGTCTTGTGTCTTCTCTCTCGTGTCTTGTGTCTTTTCTCTTGTGGCTTGTGTCTTCTCTCTTGTGTCTTCTCTCTTGTGTCTTGTGTCTTCTCTCTTGTGTCTTGTGTCTTCTCTCTTGTGTCTTGTGTCTTCTCTCTTGTGTCTTGTGTCTTCTCTCTTGTGTCTTCTCTCTTGTGTCTTCTCTCTTGTGTCTTGTCTCTTGTGTCTTCTCTCTTGTGTCTTGTGTCTTCTCTCTTGTGTCTTGAGTCTTGTGTCTTGTGTCTTGTGTCTTGTATCTTGTGTCTTCTCTCTTGTGTCTTGTGTCTTCTCTCTTGTGTCTTGTGTCTTCTCTCTTGTGTCTTGTGTCTTGTGTCTTCTCTCTTGTGTCTTGTGTCTTCTCTCTTGTGTCTTGTGTCTTCTCTCTTGTGTCTTGTGTCTTCTCTCTTGTGTCTTGTGTCTTCTCTCTTGTGTCTTGTGTCTAGAGTCTTGTGTCTTGTGTCTTGTGTCTTGTGTCTTCTCTCTTGTGTCTTGTGTCTTCTCTCTTGTGTCTTCTCTCATGTGTCTTCTCTCTTGTGTCTTGTGTCTTGTGTCTTGTGTCTTGAGTCTTGTGTCTTGTGTCTTCTCTCTTGTGTCTTCTCTCTTGTGTCTTGTGTCTCGTGTCTTGTGTCTTGAGTCTTCTCCCTTGTGTCTTGTGTCTTGTGTCTTGAGTCTTGTGTCTTGTGTCTTCTCTCTTTTGTCTTCTCTTTTGTGTCTTGTGTCTTCTCTCTTGTGTCTTGTGTCTTCTCTCTTGTGTCTTGTGTCTTCTCTCTTGTGTCTTCTTTCTTTTGTCTTCTCTCTTGTGTCTTGTGTCTTCTCTCTTGTGTCTTGTGTCTTTTGTCTTCTCTCTTGTGTCTTGTGTCTTCTCTCTTGTGTCTTGTGTCTTTTGTCTTCTCTCTTATGTCTTCGCTCTTGTGTCTTCTCTCTTGTGTCTTGTGTATTCTCTCTCGTGTCTTGTGTCTTCTCTCTTGTGTCTTGTGTCTTCTCTCTTGTGTCTTCTATCTTGTGTCTTCTCTCTTGTGTCTTCTCTCTTGTGTCTTGTGTCTTCTCTCTTGTGTCTTGTGTCTTCTCTCTTGTGTCTTCTCTCTTGTGTCTTGTGTCTTCTCTCTTGTGTCTTCTCTCTTGTGTCTTGTGTCTTCTCTCTTGTTTCTTGAGTCTTGTGTCTTGTGTCTTGTATCTTGTGTCTTCTCTCTTGTGTCTTGTGTCTTCTCTCTTGTGTCTTGTGTCTTCTCTCTTGTGTCTTGTGTCTTGTGTCTTGTGTCTTCTCTCTTGTGTCTTGTGTCTTCTCTCTTGTGTCTTGTGTCTTGTGTCTTCTCTCTTGTGTCTGGTGTCTTGTGTCTTCTCTCTTGTGTCTTGTGTCTTCTCTCTTGTGTCTTGTGTCTTCTCTCTTGTGTCTTGTGTCTAGAGTCTTGTGTCTTGTGTCTTGTGTCTTGTGTCTTCTCTCTTGTGTCTTGTGTCTTGTGTCTTCTCTCTTGTGTCTTGTGTCTTCTCTCTTGTGTCTTGTGTCTTGTGTCTTCTCTCTTGTGTCTTGTGTCTTCTCTCATGTGTCTTCTCTCTTGTGTCTTGTGTCTTGTGTCTTGTGTCTTGAGTCTTGTGTCTTGTGTCTTCTCTCTTGTGTCTTCTCTCTTGTGTCTTGTGTCTCGTGTCTTCTCCCTTGTGTCTTGTGTCTCGTGTCTTGTGTCTTGAGTCTTCTCTCTTGTGTCTTCTCTCTTGTGTCATGTGTCTTCTCTCTTGTGTCTTCTCTCTTGTGTCTTGTGTCTTCTCTCTTGTGTCTTGTGTCTTCTCTCTTGTGTCTTGTGTCTTGTGTCTTCTCTCTTGTGTCTTGTGTCTTGAGTCTTCTCCCTTGTGTCTTCTCTCTTGTGTCTTGTGTCTTCTCTCTTGTGTCTTGTGTCTTGTGTCTTCTCTCTTGTGTCTTGTGTCTTGAGTCTTCTCCCTTGTGTCTTCTCTCTTGTGTCTTCTCTCTTGTGTCATGTGTCTTCTCTCTTGTGTCTTCTCTCTTGTGTCTTGTGTCTTGTGTCTTGAGTCTTCTCCCTTGTGTCTTCTCTCTTGTGTCTTCTCTCTTGTGTCTTGTGTCTTCTCTCTTGTGTCTTGAGTCTTCTCTCTTGTGTCTTCTCTCTTGTGTCTTGTGTCTTCTCTCTTTTGTCTTGTGTCTTCTCTCTTGTGTCTTGTGTCTTCTCTCTTGTGTCTTGTGTCTTGAGTCTTCTCTCATGTGTCTTCTCTCTTGTGTCTTGTGACATCTCTCTTGTATCTTGTGTCTTCTCTCTTTTGTCTTGTGTCTTCTCTCTTGTGTCTTGTGTCTTCTCTCTTGTGTCTTGTGTCTTGTGTCTTGCGTCGTCTCTCTTGTGTCTTGTGTCTTGAGTCTTGTGTCTTGTGTCTTGTGACTTGTGTCTTGTGTCTTCTCTCTTGTGTCTTGTGTCTTCTCTCTTGTGTCTTGTGTCTTCTCTCTTGTGTCTTGTGTCTTCTCTCTTGTGCCTTGTGTCTTCTCTCTTGTGTCTTGTGTCTTCTCTCTTGTGTCTTGTGTCTTCTCTCTTGTGTCTTGTGTTTTCTCTCTTTTATCTTGTGTCTTCTCTCTTGTCTCTTGTGTCTTGTGTCTTCTCTCTTGTGTCTTGTGTCTTCTCTCTTGTGTCTTGTGTCTTCTCTCTTGTGTCTTCTTTCTTTTGTCTTCTCTCTTGTGTCTTCTCTCTTGTGTCTTGTGTCTTTTGTCTTCTCTCTTGTGTCTTGTGTCTTCTCTCTTGTGTCTTGTGTCTTTTGTCTTCTCTCTTGTGTCTTCGCTCTTGTGTCTTCTCTCTTGTGTCTTGTGTCTTCTCTCTCGTGTCTTGTGTCTTCTCTCTTGTGTCTTGTGTCTTCTCTCTTGTGTCTTCTCTCTTGTATCTTGTGTCTTCTCTCTTGTGTCTTTTGTCTTCTCTCTTGTGTCTTCTCTCTTGTGTCTTGTGTCTTCTCTCTTGTGTCTTGTGTCTTCTCTCTTGTGTCTTCTCTATTGTGTCTTGTGTCTTCTCTCTTGTGTCTTCTCTCTTGTGTCTTCTCTCTTGTGTCTTGTGTCTTCTCTCTTGTGTCTTGAGTCTTGTGTCTTGTGTCTTGTGTCTTGTATCTTGTGTCTTCTCTCTTGTGTCTTGTGTCTTCTCTCTTGTGTCTTGTGTCTTGTGTCTTCTCTCTTGTGTCTTGTGTCTTCTCTCTTGTGTCTTGTGTCTTCTCTCTTGTGTCTTGTGTCTAGAGTATTGTGTCTTGTGTCTTGTGTCTTGTGCCTTGTGTCTTCTCTCTTGTGTCTTGTGTCTTGTGTCTTCTCTCTTGTGTCTTGTGTCTTCTCTCTTGTGTCTTGTGTCTTCTCTCATGTGTCTTCTCTCTTGTGTCTTGTGTCTTGTGTCTTGTGTCTTCTCTCTTGTGTCTTCTCTCTTGTGTCTTGTGTCTCGTGTCTTGTGTCTTGTGTCTTGAGTCTTCTCCCTTGTGTCTCGTGTCTTGAGTCTTCTCTCTTGTGTCTTCTCTCTTGTGTCATGTGTCTTCTCTCTTGTGTCTTCTCTCTTGTGTCTTGTGTCTTCTCTCTTGTGTCTTGTGTCTTGTGTCTTCTCTCTTGTGTCTTGTGTCTTGAGTCTTCTCCCTTGTGTCTTCTCTCTTGTGTCTTCTCTCTTGTGTCATGTGTCTTCTCTCTTGTGTCTTGTGTCTTGTATCTTGAGTCTTCTCCCTTGTGTCTTCTCTCTTGTGTCTTCTCTTTTGTGTCGTGTGTCTTCTCTCTTTTGTCTTGTGTCTTGTGTCTTGAGTCTTGTGTATTCTCTCTTGTGTCTTGTGTCTTCTCTCTTGTGTCTTGTGTCTTGTGTCTTCTCTCTTGTGTCTTGTGTCTTGTGTCTTCTCTCTTGTGTCATGTGTCTTCTCTCTTGTGTCTTGTGTTTTCTCTCTTTTGTCTTGTGTCTTCTCTCTTGTGTCTTGTGTCTTCTCTCTTTTGTCTTGTGTCTTGTGTCTTGAGTCTTGTGTCTTGTGTCTTGTGTCTTGTGTCTTGTATCTTGTGTCTTCTCTCTTGTGTCTTGAGTCTTGTGTCTTGTGTCTTGTATCTTGTGTCTTCTCTCTTGTGTCTTGTGTCTTCTCTCTTGTGTCTTGTGTCTTGTGTCTTCTCTCTTGTGTCTTGTGTCTTCTCTCTTGTGTCTTGTGTCTTGTGTCTTCTCTCTTGTGTCTTGTGTCTTCTCTCTTGTGTCTTGTGTCTTCTCTCTTGTGTCTTGTGTCTTGTGTCTTGTGTCTTGTGCCTTGTGTCTTCTCTCTTGTGTCTTGTGTCTTGTGTCTTCTCTCTTGTGTCTTGTGTCTTCTCTCTTGTGTCTTGTGTCTTCTCTCTTGTGTCTTGTGTCTTGTGTCTTGTGTCTTGTGCCTTGTGTCTTCTCTCTTGTGTCTTGTGTCTTGTGTCTTCTCTCTTGTGTCTTGTGTCTTCTCTCTTGTGTCTTGTGTCTTCTCTCTTGTGTCTTGTGTCTTCTCTCTTGTGTCTTGTGTCTTCTCTCTTGTGTCTTGTGTCTTCTCTCTTGTGTCTTGTGTCTTCTCTCTTGTGTCTTGTGTCTTCTCTCTTGTGTCTTGTGTCTTCTCTATTGTGTCTTGTGTCTTGTGTCTTGTGTCTTGTGCCTTGTGTCTTCTCTCTTGTGTCTTGTGTCTTGTGTCTTCTCTCTTGTGTCTTGTGTCTTCTCTCTTGTGTCTTGTGTCTTCTCTCATGTGTCTTCTCTCTTGTGTCTTGTGTCTTGTGTCTTGTGTCTTGTGTCTTCTCTCTTGTGTCTTGTGTCTTCTCTCTTGTGTCTTGTGTCTTCTCTCTTGTGTCTTGTGTCTTCTCTCTTGTGTCTTGTGTCTTGTGTCTTCTCTCTTGTGTCTTGTGTCTTCTGTCTACTCTCTTGTGTCTTGTGTTTTCTCTCTTGTGTCTTGTGTCTTCTCTCTTGTGTCTTGTGTCTTCTCTCTTGTGTCTTGTGTCTTGTGTCCTCTCTCTTGTGTCTTGTGTCTTGTGTCTTCTCTCTTGTGTCTTGTGTATTCTCTCTTGTGTCTTGTGTCTTCTCTCTTGTGTCTTGTGTCTTGTGTCTTCTCTCTTGTGTCTTGTGTCTTCTCTCTTGTGTCTTGTGTCTTCTCTCTTGTGTCTTGTATCTTGTGTCTTCTCTCTTGTATCTTGTGTCTTCTCTCTTGTGTCTTGTGTCTTCTTTCTTGTGTCTTCTCTCTTGTGTCTTGTGTCTTCTCTCTTGTGTCTTGTGTCTTGTGTCTTCTCTCTTGTGTCTTGTGTCTTGAGTCTTCTCCCTTGTGTCTTCTCTCTTGTGTCTTGTGTCTTCTCTCTTGTGTCTTGTGTCTTGTGTCTTCTCTCTTTTGTCTTGTGTCTTGAGTCTTCTCCCTTGTGTCTTCTCTCTTGTGTCTTCTCTCTTGTGTCATGTGTCTTCTCTCTTGTGTCTTCTCTCTTGTGTCTTGTGTCTTGTGTCTTGAGTCTTCTCCCTTGTGTCTTCTCTCTTGTGTCTTCTCTCTTGTGTCTTGTGTCTTCTCTCTTGTGTCTTGAGTCTTCTCTCTTGTGTCTTCTCTCTTGTGTCTTGTGTCTTCTCTCTTTTGTCTTGTGTCTTCTCTCTTGTGTCTTGTGTCTTCTCTCTTGTGTCTTGTGTCTTGAGTCTTCTCTCATGTGTCTTCTCTCTTGTGTCTTGTGACATCTCTCTTGTATCTTGTGTCTTCTCTCTTGTGTCTTGTGTCTTGTGTCTTCTCTCTTGTGTCTTGTGTCTTGTGTCTTCTCTCTTTTGTCTTGTGTCTTGTGTCTTGTATCTTGTGTCTTCTCTCTTGTGTCTTGAGTCTTGTGTCTTGTGTCTTGTATCTTGTGTCTTCTCTCTTGTGTCTTGTGTCTTGTGTCTTCTCTCTTGTGTCTTGTGTCTTGTGTCTTCTCTCTTGTGTCTTGTGTCTTCTCTCTTGTGTCTTGTGTCTTGTGTCTTCTCTCTTGTGTCTTGTGTCTTCTCTCTTGTGTCTTGTGTCTTCTCTCTTGTGTCTTGTGTCTAGAGTATTGTGTCTTGTGTCTTGTGTCTTGTGCCTTGTGTCTTCTCTCTTGTGTCTTGTGTCTTGTGTCTTCTCTCTTGTGTCTTGTGTCTTCTCTCTTGTGTCTTGTGTCTTGTGTCTTCTCTCTTGTGTCTTGTGTTTTCTCTCTTGTGTCTTGTGTCTTCTCTCTTGTGTCTTGTGTCTTCTCTCTTGTGTCTTGTGTCTTGTGTATTCTCTCTTGTGTCTTGTGTCTTCTCCTGGTTTAGTCCTGGTTTAGACCTGGTTTAGACCTGGTTTAGTCCTGCTTTAGACCTGGTTTAGACCTGGTTTAGTCCTGCTTTAGACCTGGTTTAGACCTGGTTTAGTCCTGCTTTAGACCTGGTTTAGACCTGGTTTAGTCCTGCTTTAGACCTGGTTTAGACCTGGTTTAGACCTGGTTTAGTCCTGGTTTAGACCTGGTTTAGACCTGGTTTAGTCCTGGTTTAATCCTGGTTTAGACCTGGTTTAGACCTGGTTTAGTCCGGGTTTAGACCTGGTTTAGTCCTGGTTTAGTCCTGGTTTAGTCCTGGTTTAGACCTGGTTTAGACCTGGTTTAGTCCTGGTTTAGACCTGGTTTAGACCTGGTTTAGTCCTGGTTTGGACCTGGTTTAGTCCTGGTTTAGACCTGGTTTACATCTGGTTTAGACCTGGTTTAGACCTGGTTTAGACCTGGTTTAGTCCTGGTTTAGACCTGGTTTAGACCTGGTTTAGTCCTGGTTTAGACCTGGTTTAGTCCTGCTTTAGACCTGGTTTAGACCTGGTTTAGACCTGGTTTAGTCCTGCTTTAGACCTGGTTTAGACCTGGTTTGGACCTGGTTTAGACCTGGTTTAGACCTGGTTTAGTCCTGGTTTAGTCCTGGTTTAGTCCTGGTTTAGACCTGGTTTAGACCTGGTTTGGACCTGGTTTAGTCCTGGTTTAGACCTGGTTTAGTCCTGGTTTGGACCTGGTTTAGTCCTGGTTTAGACCTGGTTTACACCTGGTTTAGTCCTGGTTTAGTCCTGGTTTAGACCTGGTTTAGACCTGGTTTAGACCTGGTTTAGACCTGGTTTAGTCCTGGTTTAGACCTGGTTTAGACCTGGTTTAGACCTGGTTTAGTCCTGGTTTAGACCTGGTTTAGACCTGGTTTAGACCTGGTTTAGTCCTGCTTTAGACCTGGTTTAGACCTGGTTTGGACCTGGTTTAGACCTGGTTTAGACCTGGTTTAGTCCTGGTTTAGTCCTGCTTTAGACCTGGTTTAGACCTGGTTTGGACCTGGTTTAGACCTGGTTTAGACCTGGTTTAGACCTGGTTTAGTCCTGCTTTAGACCTGGTTTAGACCTGGTTTGGACCTGGTTTAGACTTGGTTTAGACCTGGTTTAGACCTGGTTTAGTCCTGGTTTAGACCTGGTTTAGTCCTGGTTTAGACCTGGTTTAGACCTGGTTTAGACCTGGTTTAGTCCTAGTTTGGACCTGGTTTAGACTTGGTTTAGACCTGGTTTAGACCTGGTTTAGTCCTGGTTTAGACCTGGTTTAGTCCTGGTTTGGACCTGGTTTAGTCCTGGTTTTGACCTGGTTTACACCTGGTTTAGTCCTGGTTTAGACCTGGTTTAGTCCTGGTTTACACCTGGTTTAGTCCTGGTTTGGACCTGGTTTAGTCCTGGTTTAGACCTGGTTTAGTCCTGCTTTAGACCTGGTTTAGACCTGGTTTAGAACTGGTTTAGTCCTGGTTTGGACCTGGTTTAGTCCTGGTTTAGACCTGGTTTACACCTGGTTTAGTCCTGGTTTAGACCTGGTTTGGACCTGGTTTAGTCCTGCTTTAGACCTGGTTTAGACCTGGTTTAGACCTGGTTTAGACCTGGTTTGGACCTGGTTTAGTCCTGGTTTAGACCTGGTTTACACCTGGTTTAGTCCTGGTTTAGACCTCGTTTAGTCCTGCTTTAGACCTGGTTTAGACCTGGTTTGGACCTGGTTTAGTCCTGCTTTAGACCTGGTTTAGACCTGGTTTAGACCTGGTTTAGACCTGGTTTGGACCTGGTTTAGTCCTGGTTTAGACCTGGTTTACACCTGGTTTAGTCCTGGTTTAGACCTCGTTTAGTCCTGCTTTAGACCTGGTTTAGACCTGGTTTAGACCTGGTTTAGTCCTGGTCTAGACCTGGTTTAGACCTGGTTTGGACCTGGTTTAGTCCTGGTTTAGACCTGGTTTAGTCCTGGTTTAGACCTGGTTTAGACCTGGTTTAGTCCTGGTTTGGACCTGGTTTAGTCCTGGTTTAGACCTGGTTTAGACCTGGTTTAGACCTGGTTTAGTCCTGCTTTAGACCTGGTTTAGACCTGGTTTGGACCTGGTTTAGACCTGGTTTAGAGCTGGTTTAGACCTGGTTTAGACCTGGTTTAGACCTGGTTTAGACCTGGTTTAGACCTGGTTTGGACCTGGTTTAGTCCTGGTTTAGACCTGGTTTAGTCCTGGTTTGGACCTGGTTTAGTCCTGGTTTAGACCTGGTTTAGTCCTGGTTTAGACCTGGTTTATTCCTGGTTTACACTTGGTTTAGTCCTGGTTTGGACCTGGTTTAGTCCTGGTTTAGACCTGGTTTAGTCCTGCTTTAGACCTGGTTTAGACCTGGTTTAGACCTGGTTTAGTCCTGCTTTAAACCTGGTTTAGACCTGGTTTGGACCTGGTTTAGACCTGGTTTAGTCCTGCTTTAGACCTGGTTTAGTCCTGCTTTAGACCTGGTTTAGACCTGGTTTAGACCTGGTTTGGACCTGGTTTAGTCCTGGTTTAGACCTGGTTTAGACCTGGTTTAGTCCTGCTTTAGACCTGGTTTAGACCTGGTTTAGTCCTGCTTTAGACCTGGTTTAGACCTGGTTTAGTCCTGGTTTGGACCTGGTTTAGTCCTGGTTTAGTCCTGCTTTAGACCTGGTTTAGACCTGGTTTAGTCCTGCTTTAGACCTGGTTTAGACCTGCTTTAGACCTGGTTTAGACATTGTTTAGTCCTGGTTTAGTCCTGGTTTAGACCTGGTTTAGACCTGGTTTAGACCTGGTTTAGACCTGGTTTAGTCCTGGTTTAGTCCTGGTTTAGTCCTGGTTTAGTCCTGGTTTAGACCTGGTTTAGACCTGGTTTAGTCCTGGTTTAGACCTGGTTTAGACCTGGTTTAGTCCTGGTTTGGACCTGGTTTAGTCCTTGTTTAGTCCTGGTTTAGTCCTGGTTTAGACCTGGTTTAGTCCTGGTTTAGTCCTGGTTTAGACCTGGTTTAGTCCTGGTTTAGACCTGGTTTGGACCTGGTTTAGTCCTGGTTTGGACCTGGTTTAGTCCTGGTTTAGACCTGGTTTACATCTGGTTTAGACCTGGTTTAGACCTGGTTTAGACCTGGTTTAGTCCTGGTTTAGACCTGGTTTAGACCTGGTTTAGTCCTGGTTTAGTCCTGGTTTAGTCCTGCTTTAGACCTGGTTTAGACCTGGTTTAGACCTGGTTTAGTCCTGCTTTAGACCTGGTTTAGACCTGGTTTGGACCTGGTTTAGACCTGGTTTAGACCTGGTTTAGTCCTGGTTTAGTCCTGGTTTAGACCTGGTTTAGACCTGGTTTGGACCTGGTTTAGTCCTGGTTTAGACCTGGTTTAGTCCTGGTTTGGACCTAGTTTAGTCCTGGTTTAGACCTGGTTTACACCTGGTTTAGTCCTGGTTTAGTCCTGGTTTAGACCTGGTTTAGACCTGGTTTAGACCTGGTTTAGTCCTGCTTTAGACCTGGTTTAGACCTGGTTTGGACCTGGTTTAGACCTGGTTTAGACCTGGTTTAGACCTGGTTTAGTCCTGCTTTAGACCTGGTTTAGACCTGGTTTGGACCTGGTTTAGACCTGGTTTAGACCTGGTTTAGACCTGGTTTAGTCCTGCTTTAGACCTGGTTTAGACCTGGTTTGGACCTGGTTTAGACTTGGTTTAGACCTGGTTTAGACCTGGTTTAGTCCTGGTTTAGACCTGGTTTAGTCCTGGTTTGGACCTGGTTTAGTCCTGGTTTAGACCTGGTTTAGTCCTGGTTTACACCTGGTTTAGTCCTGGTTTGGACCTGGTTTAGTCCTGGTTTAGACCTGGTTTAGTCCTGCTTTAGACCTGGTTTAGACCTGGTTTAGTCCTGGTTTGGACCTGGTTTAGTCCTGCTTTAGACCTGGTTTAGTCCTGGTTTGGACCTGGTTGAGTCCTGGTTTAGACCTGGTTTAGACCTGGTTTAGTCCTGGTTTAGACCTGGTTTAGTCCTGCTTTAGACCTGGTTTAGACCTGGTTTAGACCTGGTTTAGTCCTGCTTTAGACCTGGTTTAGACCTGGTTTAGACCTGGTTTGGACCTGCTTTAGACCTGGTTTAGTCCTTCTTTAGACCTGGTTTAGACCTGGTTTAGACCTGGTTTAGACCTGGTTTGGACCTGGTTTAGTCCTGGTTTAGTCCTGGTTTAGACCTGGTTTAGTCCTGGTTTGGACCTGGTTTAGTCCTGGTTTAGACCTGGTTTAGACCTGGTTTAGACCTGGTTTAGTCCTGGTCTAGACCTGGTTTAGACCTGGTTTGGACCTGGTTTAGTCCTGGTTTAGACCTGGTTTAGTCCTGGTTTAGACCTGGTTTAGACCTGGTTTAGTCCTGGTTTGGACCTGGTTTAGTCCTGGTTTAGACCTGGTTTAGACCTGGTTTAGACCTGGTTTAGTCCTGCTTTAGACCTGGTTTAGACCTGGTTTGGACCTGGTTTAGACCTGGTTTAGACCTGGTTTAGACCTGGTTTAGACCTGGTTTAGTCCTGGTTTGGATCTGGTTTAGACTTGGTTTAGACCTGGTTTACACCTGGTTTAGACCTGGTTTAGACCTGGTTTAGTCCTGGTTTAGAGCTGGTTTAGACCTGGTTTAGAGCTGGTTTAGACCTGGTTTAGACCTGGTTTAGACCTGATTTAGACCTGGTTTAGTCCTGGTTTGGACCTGGTTTATTCCTGGTTTACACTTGGTTTAGTCCTGGTTTGGACCTGGTTTAGTCCTGGTTTAGACCTGGTTTAGTCCTGCTTTAGACCTGGTTTAGACCTGGTTTAGACCTGGTTTAGTCCTGCTTTAGACCTGGTTTAGTCCTGGTTTGGACCTGGTTTAGTCCTGGTTTAGACCTGGTTTACACCTGGTTTAGTCCTGGTTTAGACCTGGTTTAGTCCTGGTTTAGACCTGGTTTAGTCCTGCTTTAGACCTGGTTTAGACCTGGTTTGGACCTGGTTTAGACCTGGTTTAGTCCTGCTTTAGACCTGGTTTAGACCTGGTTTAGACCTGGTTTAGAGCTGGTTTAGACCTGGTTTAGACCTGGTTTAGAGCTGGTTTAGACCTGGTTTAGACCTGGCTTAGACCTGGTTTAGACCTGGTTTAGACCTGGTTTAGTCCTGGTTTAGACCTGGTTTAGTCCTGCTTTAGACCTGGTTTAGACCTGGTTTAGTCCTGGTTTAGACCTGGTTTAGACCTGGTTTAGACCTGGTTTACACCTGGTTTAGTCCTGGTTTAGTCCTGATTTAGATCTGGTTTGGACCTGGTTTGGACCTGGTTTAGTCCTGGTTTAGACCTGGTTTAGTCCTGGTTTAGACCTGGTTTAGACCTGGTTTAGTCCTGGTTTGGACCTGGTTTAGTCCTGGTTTAGACCTGGTTTAGACCTGGTTTAGACCTGGTTTAGACCTGGTTTAGTCCTGGTTTGGACCTGGTTTAGTCCTGCTTTAGACCTGGTTTAGACCTGGTTTAGACCTGGTTTAGTCCTGGTTTGGACCTGGTTTAGTCCTGCTTTAGACCTGGTTTAGACCTGGTTTAGACCTGGTTTAGACCTGGTTTAGACCTGGTTTGGACCTGGTTTAGTCCTGGTTTAGACCTGGTTTACACCTGGTTTAGTCCTGGTTTAGTCCTGGTTTATTCCTGGTTTAGATCTGGTTTGGACCTGGTTTAGTCCTGGTTTAGTCCTGGTTTAGACCTGGTTTAGACCTGGTTTAGACCTGGTTTAGACCTGGTTTAGACCTGGTTTAGTCCTTCTTTAGACCTGGTTTAGACCTGGTTTAGTCCTGGTTTGGACCTGGTTTAGACCTGGTTTAGTCCTGGTTTAGTCCTGGTTTAGTCCTGGTTTAGACCTGGTTTAGTCCTGCTTTAGACCTGGTTTAGACCTGGTTTAGACCTGGTTTAGACCTGGTTTAGACCTGGTTTGGACCTGGTTTAGTCCTGGTTTAGACCTGGTTTACACCTGGTTTAGTCCTGGTTTAGTCCTGGTTTAGACCTGGTTTAGTCCTGCTTTAGACCTGGTTTAGACCTGGTTTAGACCTGGTTTAGTCCTGCTTTAGACCTGGTTTAGACCTGGTTAGACCTGGTTTGGACCTGGTTTAGACCTGGTTTAGTCCTGCTTTAGACCTGGTTTAGACCTGGTTTAGACCTGGTTTAGACCTGGTTTAGACCTAGTTTGGACCTGGTTTAGTCCTGGTTTAGATCTGGTTTGGACCTGGTTTAGTCCTGGTTTAGACCTGGTTTAGACCTGGTCTAGACCTGGTTTAGTCCTGGTTTAGACCTGGTTTAGTCCTGGTTTAGTCCTGGTTTAGACCTGCTTTAGACCTGTTTAGTCCTGTTTAGACCTGGTTTAGACCTGGTTTAGTCCTGGTTTAGACCTGGTTTAGTCCTGATTTGGACCTGGTTTAGACTTGGTTTAGACCTGGTTTAGACCTGGTTTAGTCCTGGTTTAGACCTGGTTTAGTCCTGGTTTAGACCTGGTTTACACCTGGTTTAGTCCTGGTTTAGACCTGGTTTAGGTCCTGGTTTAGATCTGCTTTAGACCTGGTTTAGACCTGGTTTAGACCTGGTTTAGTCCTGCTTTAGACCTGGTTTAGACCTGGTTTAGACCTGGTTTAGACCTGGTTTGGACCTGGTTTAGTCCTGGTTTGGACCTGGTTTAGTCCTGGTTTAGACCTGGTTTAGTCCTGGTTTAGACCTGGTTTAGTCCTGGTTTAGGACCTGGTTTAGTCCTGCTTTAGACCTGGTTTAGTCCTGGTTTGGATCTGGTTTAGTCCTGGTTTAGACCTGGTTTAGTCCTGCTTTAGACCTGGTTTAGACTGGTTTAGACCTGGTTTAGTCCTGCTTTAGACCTGGTTTAGTCCTGGTTTGGACCTGGTTTAGTCCTGGTTTAGACCTGGTTTAGTCCTGGTTTAGACCTGGTTTAGTCCTGCTTTAGACCTGGTTTAGACCTGGTTTAGACCTGGTTTAGACCTGGTTTGGACCTGGTTTAGACCTGGTTTAGTCCTGCTTTAGACCTGGTTTAGACCTGGTTTAGACCTGGTTTGGACCTGGTTTAGACCTGGTTTAGACCTGGTTTAGACCTGGTTTGGACCTGGTTTAGACCTGGTTTAGACCCTGGTTTGGACCTGGTTTAGTCCTGCTTTAGACCTGGTTTAGACCTGGTTTGGACCTGGTTTAGACCTGGTTTAGGCCTGGTTTAGACCTGGTTTAGTCCTGCTTTAGACCTGGTTTGGACCTGGTTTAGACCTGGTTTAGTCCTGCTTTAGACCTGGTTTTAGACCTGGTTTGGACCTGGTTTAGACCTGGTTTAGGCCTGGTTTAGACCTGGTTTAGTCCTGCTTTAGACCTGGTTTAGACCTGGTTTAGACCTGGTTTAGTCCTGCTTTAGACCTGGTTTAGACCTGGTTTAGACCTGGTTTTAGTCCTGGTTTGGACCTGGTTTAGTCCTGGTTTAGACCTGGTTTAGTCCTGGTTTGGACCTGGTTTAGTCCTGGTTTAGACCTGGTTTACACCTGGTTTAGGCCTGGTTTAGACCTGGTTTAGTCCTGGTTTAGATCTGGTTTAGACCTGGTTTAGTCCTGCTTTAGACCTGGTTTAGACCTGGTTTAGACCTGGTTTAGTCCTGGTTTAGACCTGGTTTAGTCCTGGTTTGGACCTGGTTTAGTCCTGGTTTAGACCTGGTTTACACCTGGTTTAGACCTGGTTTAGACCTGGTTTAGTCCTGCTTTAGACCTGGTTTAGACCTGGTTTAGACCTGGTTTAGTCCTGCTTTAGACCTGGTTTAGAGCTGGTTTAGACCTGGTTTAGACCTGGTTTAGACCTGGTTTAGACCTGTTTAGACCTGGTTGGACCTGGTTTAGTCCTGGTTTGGACCTGTGTTTAGTCCCTGGTTTGGACCTGGTTTAGTCCCTGGTTTAGACCTGGTTTAGTCCTGGTTAGTCCTGGTTTAGTCCTGGTTTAGTCCTGGTTTGGACCTGGGTTAGTCCTGGTTTAGACCTGGTTTAGTCCTGGTTTGGACCTGGTTAGACCTGGTTTAGGACCTGGTTTGGACCTGGTTTAGTCCTGGTTTAGACCTGGTTTAGTCCTGGTTTGGACCTGGTTTAGACCTGGTTTAGACCTGGTTTGGACCTGGTTTAGTCCTGGTTTAGACCTGGTTTAGTCCTGGTTTGGACCTGGTTTAGTCCTGGTTTAGACCTGGTTTAGTCCTGGTTTAGACCTGGTTTAGACCTGGTTTAGTCCTGCTTTAGACCTGGTTTAGACCTGGTTTGGACCTGGTTTAGACCTGGTTTAGACCTGGTTTAGACCTGGTTTAGTCCTGCTTTAGACCTGGTTTAGACCTGGTTTAGACCTGGTTTAGTCCTGGTTTGGACCTGGTTTAGACTTGGTTTAGACCTGGTTTAGACCTGGTTTAGTCCTGGTTTAGACCTGGTTTAGTCCTGATTTAGACCTGGTTTAGTCCTGGTTTAGACCTGGTTTAGTCCTGGTTTAGATCTGGTTTAGACCTGGTTTAGTCCTGGTTTAGACCTGGTTTAGTCCTGGTTTAGACCTGGTTTAGACCTGGTTTAGACCTGGTTTGGACCTGGTTTAGTCCTGGTTTAGTCCTGGTTTAGACCTGGTTTAGACCTGGTTTAGTCCTGCTTTAGACCTGGTTTAGACCTGGTTTGGACCTGTTTAGACCTGGTTTAGACCTGGTTTAGACCTGGTTTAGACCTGGTTTAGTCCTGGTTTGGACCTGGTTTAGACTTGGTTTAGACCTGGTTTAGACCTGGTTTAGTCCTTCTTTAGACCTGGTTTAGGTCCTGGTTTGGACCTGGTTTAGTCCTGGTTTAGACCTGGTTTAGTCCTGGTTTAGACCTGGTTTAGAGCTGGTTTAGACCTGGTTTAGACCTGGTTTAGACCTGGTTTAGACCTGGTTTAGACCTGGTTTAGTCCCTGGTTTAGACCTGGTTTAGTCCTGGTTTGGACCTGGTTTAGTCCTGGTTTAGACCTGGTTTAGTCCTGGTTTACACCTGGTTTAGTCCTGGTTTGGACCTGGTTTAGTCCTGGTTTAGACCTGGTTTAGTCCTGCTTTAGACCTGGTTTAGACCTGGTTTAGACCTGGTTTAGTCCTGCTTTAGACCTGGTTTAGTCCTGGTTTGGACCTGGTTTAGTCCTGGTTTGGACCTGGTTTAGTCCTGGTTTAGACCTGGTTTAGTCCTGCTTTAGACCTGGTTTAGACCTGGTTTAGACCTGGTTTAGTCCTGCTTTAGACCTGGTTTAGTCCTGGTTTGGACCTGGTTTAGTCCTGCTTTAGACCTGGTTTAGTCCTGGTTTGGACCTGGTTTAGTCCTGGTTTAGACCTGGTTTAGAGCTGGTTTAGACCTGGTTTAGACCTGGTTTAGACCTGGTTTAGACCTGGTTTAGACCTGGTTTAGTCCTGGTTTAGACCTGGTTTAGTCCTGGTTTGGACCTGGTTTAGTCCTGGTTTAGACCTGGTTTAGTCCTGGTTTACACCTGGTTTAGTCCTGGTTTGGACCTGGTTTAGTCCTGGTTTAGACCTGGTTTAGTCCTGCTTTAGACCTGGTTTAGACCTGGTTTAGACCTGGTTTAGTCCTGCTTTAGACCTGGTTTAGTCCTGGTTTAGACCTGGTTTAGTCCTGGTTTAGACCTGGTTTAGTCCTGGTTTAGACCTGGTTTAGTCCTGCTTTAGACCTGGTTTAGACCTGGTTTAGATCTGGTTTAGTCCTGCTTTAGACCTGGTTTAGACCTGGTTTAGACCTGGTTTGGACCTGGTTTAGACCTGGTTTAGTCCTGCTTTAGACCTGGTTTAGACCTGGTTTAGACCTGGTTTAGACCTGGTTTAGACCTGGTTTAGACCTAGTTTGGACCTGGTTTAGTCCTGTTTTAGACCTGGTTTAGTCCTGGTTTAGACCTGGTTTAGACCTGGTTTAGACCTGGTTTAGAGCTGGTTTAGACCTGGTTTAGACCTGGTTTAGACCTGGTTTAGACCTGGTTTAGACCTAGTTTGGACCTGGTTTAGTCCTGGTTTAGACCTGGTTTAGTCCTGGTTTAGTCCTGGTTTAGACCTGGTTTAGACCTGGTTTAGACCTGGTTTAGTCCTGCTTTAGACCTGGTTTAGACCTGGTTTAGTCCTGCTTTAGACCTGGTTTAGACCTGGTTTAGTCCTGGTTTAGACCTGGTTTAGACCTGGTTTAGACCTGGTTTAGACCTGGTTTAGTCCTGCTTTAGACCTGGTTTAGACCTGGTTTAGTCCTGCTTTAGACCTGGTTTAGACCTGGTTTAGTCCTGCTTTAGACCTGGTTTAGACCTGGTTTAGTCCTGGTTTAGACCTGGTTTGGACCTGGTTTAGTCCTGGTTTAGTCCTGGTTTAGACCTGGTTTAGACCTGGTTTAGACCTGGTTTAGTCCTGCTTTAGACCTGGTTTAGACCTGGTTTAGTCCTGCTTTAGACCTGGTTTAGACCTGGTTTAGTCCTGCTTTAGACCTGGTTTAGACCTGGTTTGGACCTGGTTTAGTCCTGGTTTAGACCTGGTTTACACCTGGTTTAGTCCTGGTTTAGTCCTGGTTTAGATCTGGTTTGGACCTGGTTTAGTCCTGGTTTAGACCTGGTTTAGACCTGCTTTAGACCTGGTTTAGACCTGGTTTAGACCTGGTTTAGTCTTGGTTTAGACCTGGTTTAGTCCTGCTTTAGACCTGGTTTAGACCTGGTTTAGACCTGGTTTAGTCCTGCTTTAGACCTGGTTTAGACCTGGTTTAGACCTGGTTTACACCTGGTTTAGTCCTGGTTTAGTCCTGGTTTAGTCCTGGTTTAGATCTGGTTTGGACCTGGTTTGGACCTGGTTTAGTCCTGGTTTAGACCTGGTTTACACCTGGTTTAGTCCTGGTTTAGTCCTGGTTTAGATCTGGTTTGGACCTGGTTTAGTCCTGGTTTAGACCTGGTTTAGACCTGCTTTAGACCTGGTTTAGACCTGGTTTAGACCTGGTTTAGTCCTGGTTTAGACCTGGTTTAGTCCTGCTTTAGACCTGGTTTAGACCTGGTTTAGACCTGGTTTAGTCCTGCTTTAGACCTGGTTTAGACCTGGTTTAGACCTGGTTTAGTCCTGGTTTAGACCTGGTTTACACCTGGTTTAGTCCTGGTTTAGTCCTGGTTTAGTCCTGGTTTAGATCTGGTTTGGACCTGGTTTAGTCCTGGTTTAGACCTGGTTTAGACCTGGTTTAGACCTGGTTTAGTCCTTCTTAGACCTGGTTTAGACCTGGTTTAGACCTGGTTTGGACCTGGTTTAGACCTGGTTTAGACCTGGTTTGGACCTGGTTTAGACCTGGTTTAGTCCTGCTTTAGACCTGGTTTAGTCCTGCTTTAGACCTGGTTTAGTCCTGGTTTGGACCTGGTTTAGTCCTGGTTTAGACCTGGTTTACACCTGGTTTAGTCCTGGTTTAGACCTGGTTTAGTCCTGGTTTAGACCTGGTTTAGTCCTGCTTTAGACCTGGTTTAGACCTGGTTTAGATCTGGTTTAGTCCTGCTTTAGACCAGGTTTAGACCTGGTTTAGACCTGGTTTAGACCTGGTTTGGACCTGGTTTAGACCTGGTTTAGTCCTGCTTTAGACCTGGTTTAGACCTGGTTTAGACCTGGTTTAGACCTGGTTTAGACCTGGTTTAGTCCTGGTTTAGACCTGGTTTAGACCTGGTTTAGACCTGCTTTAGTCCTGCTTTAGACCTGGTTTAGACCTGGTTTAGTCCTGCTTTAGACCTGGTTTAGACCTGGTTTAGTCCTGGTTTAGACCTGCTTTAGACCTAGTTCGGACCTGGTTTAGTCCTGGTTTAGACCTGGTTTAGTCCTGCTTTAGACCTGGTTTAGACCTGGTTTAGTCCTGGTTTAGACCTGGTTTAGACCTGGTTTAGTCCTGCTTTAGACCTGGTTTAGACCTGGTTTAGACCTGGTTTAGTCCTGCTTTAGACCTGGTTTAGACCTGGTTTGGACCTGGTTTAGACCTGGTTTAGACCTGGTTTAGTCCTGCTTTAGACCTGGTTTAGACCTGGTTTAGACCTGGTTTAGTCCTGGTTTAGACCTGGTTTACACCTGGTTTAGTCCTGGTTTAGTCCTGGTTTAGTCCTGGTTTAGATCTGGTTTGGACCTGGTTTAGTCCTGGTTTAGACCTGGTTTAGTCCTGGTTTAGACCTGGTTTAGACCTGGTTTAGACCTGGTTTAGTCCTTCTTTAGACCTGGTTTAGACCTGGTTTAGACCTGGTTTGGACCTGGTTTAGACCTGGTTTAGACCTGGTTTAGACCTGGTTTAGACCTGGTTTAGACCTGGTTTAGTCCTGGTTTAGACCTTGTTTAGACCTGCTTTAGACCTGGTTTAGACCTGGTTTAGACCTGGTTTAGTCCTGCTTTAGACCTGGTTTAGACCTGGTTTAGACCTGGTTTAGTCCTGGTTTGGACCTGGTTTAGACTTGGTTTAGACCTGGTTTAGACCTGGTTTAGTCCTGGTTTAGATCTGGTTTAGACCTGGTTTAGTCCTGCTTTAGACCTGGTTTAGACCTGGTTTAGACCTGGTTTAGTCCTGGTTTAGACCTGGTTTAGTCCTGCTTTAGACCTGGTTTAGACCTTGTTTAGACCTGGTTTAGTCCTGGTCTAGACCTGGTTTAGACCTGGTTTGGACCTGGTTTAGTCCTGGTTTAGACCTGGTTTAGTCCTGGTTTGGACCTGGTTTAGTCCTGGTTTAGTCCTGGTTTAGACCTGGTTTAGACCTGGTTTAGTCCTGCTTTAGACCTGGTTTAGACCTGGTTTGGACCTGGTTTAGACCTGGTTTAGACCTGGTTTAGACCTGGTTTAGTCCTGCTTTAGACCTGGTTTAGACCTGGTTTAGACCTGGTTTAGTCCTGGTTTGGACCTGGTTTAGACTTGGTTTAGACCTGGTTTAGACCTGGTTTAGTCCTGGTTTAGACCTGGTTTAGTCCTGGTTTGGACCTGGTTTAGTCCTGGTTTAGACCTGGTTTACACCTGGTTTAGTCCTGGTTTAGACCTGGTTTAGTCCTGGTTTAGATCTGGTTTAGACCTGGTTTAGTCCTGCTTTAGACCTGGTTTATTCCTGGTTTAGACCTGGTTTAGTCCTGGTTTAGACCTGGTTTAGTCCTGCTTTAGACCTGGTTTGGACCTGGTTTAGACCTAGTTTAGGCCTGGTTTAGACCTGGTTTAGTCCTGCTTTAGACCTGGTTTGGACCTGGTTTAGTCCTGGTTTAGACCTGGTTTAGACCTGGTTTAGTCCTGGTTTGGACCTGGTTTAGTCCTGGTTTAGACCTGGTTTAGTCCTGGTTTGGACCTGGTTTAGTCCTGGTT
This sequence comes from Eucyclogobius newberryi, assembly GCF_026437365.1. NCBI lineage: Eukaryota > Metazoa > Chordata > Actinopteri > Gobiiformes > Gobiidae > Eucyclogobius > Eucyclogobius newberryi. The sequence goes on from NW_027316538.1 coordinate 343,390, forward strand.
TAGACCTGGTTTACACCTGGTTTAGGCCTGGTTTAGACCTGGTTTAGTCCTGGTTTAGATCTGGTTTAGACCTGGTTTAGTCCTGCTTTAGACCTGGTTTAGACCTGGTTTAGACCTGGTTTAGTCCTGGTTTAGACCTGGTTTAGTCCTGGTTTGGACCTGGTTTAGTCCTGGTTTAGACCTGGTTTACACCTGGTTTAGACCTGGTTTAGACCTGGTTTAGTCCTGCTTTAGACCTGGTTTAGACCTGGTTTAGACCTGGTTTAGTCCTGCTTTAGACCTGGTTTAGAGCTGGTTTAGACCTGGTTTAGACCTGGTTTAGACCTGGTTTAGACCTGGTTTAGACCTGGTTTGGACCTGGTTTAGTCCTGGTTTAGACCTGGTTTAGTCCTGGTTTGGACCTGGTTTAGTCCTGGTTTAGACCTGGTTTAGTCCTGGTTTAGTCCTGGTTTAGTCCTGGTTTAGTCCTGGTTTGGACCTGGTTTAGTCCTGGTTTAGACCTGGTTTAGTCCTGGTTTGGACCTGGTTTAGACCTGGTTTAGACCTGGTTTGGACCTGGTTTAGTCCTGGTTTAGACCTGGTTTAGTCCTGGTTTGGACCTGGTTTAGACCTGGTTTAGACCTGGTTTGGACCTGGTTTAGTCCTGGTTTAGACCTGGTTTAGTCCTGGTTTGGACCTGGTTTAGTCCTGGTTTAGACCTGGTTTAGTCCTGGTTTAGACCTGGTTTAGACCTGGTTTAGTCCTGCTTTAGACCTGGTTTAGACCTGGTTTGGACCTGGTTTAGACCTGGTTTAGACCTGGTTTAGACTTGGTTTAGTCCTGCTTTAGACCTGGTTTAGACCTGGTTTAGACCTGGTTTAGTCCTGGTTTGGACCTGGTTTAGACTTGGTTTAGACCTGGTTTAGACCTGGTTTAGTCCTGGTTTAGACCTGGTTTAGTCCTGATTTAGACCTGGTTTAGTCCTGGTTTAGACCTGGTTTAGTCCTGGTTTAGATCTGGTTTAGACCTGGTTTAGTCCTGCTTTAGACCTGGTTTAGACCTGGTTTAGACCTGGTTTAGTCCTGGTTTAGACCTGGTTTAGTCCTGGTTTAGACCTGGTTTAGACCTGGTTTAGACCTGGTTTGGACCTGGTTTAGTCCTGGTTTAGTCCTGGTTTAGACCTGGTTTAGACCTGGTTTAGTCCTGCTTTAGACCTGGTTTAGACCTGGTTTGGACCTGGTTTAGACCTGGTTTAGACCTGGTTTAGACCTGGTTTAGACCTGGTTTAGTCCTGGTTTGGACCTGGTTTAGACTTGGTTTAGACCTGGTTTAGACCTGGTTTAGTCCTTCTTTAGACCTGGTTTAGTCCTGGTTTGGACCTGGTTTAGTCCTGGTTTAGACCTGGTTTAGTCCTGGTTTAGACCTGGTTTAGAGCTGGTTTAGACCTGGTTTAGACCTGGTTTAGACCTGGTTTAGACCTGGTTTAGACCTGGTTTAGTCCTGGTTTAGACCTGGTTTAGTCCTGGTTTGGACCTGGTTTAGTCCTGGTTTAGACCTGGTTTAGTCCTGGTTTACACCTGGTTTAGTCCTGGTTTGGACCTGGTTTAGTCCTGGTTTAGACCTGGTTTAGTCCTGCTTTAGACCTGGTTTAGACCTGGTTTAGACCTGGTTTAGTCCTGCTTTAGACCTGGTTTAGTCCTGGTTTGGACCTGGTTTAGTCCTGGTTTGGACCTGGTTTAGTCCTGGTTTAGACCTGGTTTAGTCCTGCTTTAGACCTGGTTTAGACCTGGTTTAGACCTGGTTTAGTCCTGCTTTAGACCTGGTTTAGTCCTGGTTTGGACCTGGTTTAGTCCTGCTTTAGACCTGGTTTAGTCCTGGTTTGGACCTGGTTTAGTCCTGGTTTAGACCTGGTTTAGAGCTGGTTTAGACCTGGTTTAGACCTGGTTTAGACCTGGTTTAGACCTGGTTTAGACCTGGTTTAGTCCTGGTTTAGACCTGGTTTAGTCCTGGTTTGGACCTGGTTTAGTCCTGGTTTAGACCTGGTTTAGTCCTGCTTTAGACCTGGTTTAGACCTGGTTTAGACCTGGTTTAGTCCTGCTTTAGACCTGGTTTAGTCCTGGTTTAGACCTGGTTTAGTCCTGGTTTAGACCTGGTTTAGTCCTGGTTTAGACCTGGTTTAGTCCTGCTTTAGACCTGGTTTAGACCTGGTTTAGATCTGGTTTAGTCCTGCTTTAGACCTGGTTTAGACCTGGTTTAGACCTGGTTTGGACCTGGTTTAGACCTGGTTTAGTCCTGCTTTAGACCTGGTTTAGACCTGGTTTAGACCTGGTTTAGACCTGGTTTAGACCTGGTTTAGACCTAGTTTGGACCTGGTTTAGTCCTGTTTTAGACCTGGTTTAGTCCTGGTTTAGACCTGGTTTAGACCTGGTTTAGACCTGGTTTAGAGCTGGTTTAGACCTGGTTTAGACCTGGTTTAGACCTGGTTTAGACCTGGTTTAGACCTAGTTTGGACCTGGTTTAGTCCTGGTTTAGACCTGGTTTAGTCCTGGTTTAGTCCTGGTTTAGACCTGGTTTAGACCTGGTTTAGACCTGGTTTAGTCCTGCTTTAGACCTGGTTTAGACCTGGTTTAGTCCTGCTTTAGACCTGGTTTAGACCTGGTTTAGTCCTGGTTTAGACCTGGTTTAGACCTGGTTTAGACCTGGTTTAGACCTGGTTTAGTCCTGCTTTAGACCTGGTTTAGACCTGGTTTAGTCCTGCTTTAGACCTGGTTTAGACCTGGTTTAGTCCTGGTTTAGACCTGGTTTGGACCTGGTTTAGTCCTGGTTTAGTCCTGGTTTAGACCTGGTTTAGACCTGGTTTAGACCTGGTTTAGTCCTGGTTTAGACCTGGTTTAGACCTGGTTTAGTCCTGCTTTAGACCTGGTTTAGACCTGGTTTACACCTGGTTTAGTCCTGGTTTAGTCCTGGTTTAGACCTGGTTTAGACCTGGTTTAGTCCTGCTTTAGACCTGGTTTAGACCTGGTTTGGACCTGGTTTAGTCCTGGTTTAGACCTGGTTTACACCTGGTTTAGTCCTGGTTTAGTCCTGGTTTAGATCTGGTTTGGACCTGGTTTAGTCCTGGTTTAGACCTGGTTTAGACCTGCTTTAGACCTGGTTTAGACCTGGTTTAGACCTGGTTTAGTCTTGGTTTAGACCTGGTTTAGTCCTGCTTTAGACCTGGTTTAGACCTGGTTTAGACCTGGTTTAGTCCTGCTTTAGACCTGGTTTAGACCTGGTTTAGACCTGGTTTACACCTGGTTTAGTCCTGGTTTAGTCCTGGTTTAGTCCTGGTTTAGATCTGGTTTGGACCTGGTTTGGACCTGGTTTAGTCCTGGTTTAGACCTGGTTTACACCTGGTTTAGTCCTGGTTTAGTCCTGGTTTAGATCTGGTTTGGACCTGGTTTAGTCCTGGTTTAGACCTGGTTTAGACCTGGTTTAGACCTGGTTTAGACCTGGTTTAGACCTGGTTTAGTCCTGGTTTAGACCTGGTTTAGTCCTGCTTTAGACCTGGTTTAGACCTGGTTTAGACCTGGTTTAGTCCTGCTTTAGACCTGGTTTAGACCTGGTTTAGACCTGGTTTAGTCCTGGTTTAGACCTGGTTTACACCTGGTTTAGTCCTGGTTTAGTCCTGGTTTAGTCCTGGTTTAGATCTGGTTTGGACCTGGTTTAGTCCTGGTTTAGACCTGGTTTAGACCTGGTTTAGACCTGGTTTAGTCCTTCTTTAGACCTGGTTTAGACCTGGTTTAGACCTGGTTTGGACCTGGTTTAGACCTGGTTTAGACCTGGTTTGGACCTGGTTTAGACCTGGTTTAGTCCTGCTTTAGACCTGGTTTAGTCCTGCTTTAGACCTGGTTTAGTCCTGGTTTGGACCTGGTTTAGTCCTGGTTTAGACCTGGTTTACACCTGGTTTAGTCCTGGTTTAGACCTGGTTTAGTCCTGGTTTAGACCTGGTTTAGTCCTGCTTTAGACCTGGTTTAGACCTGGTTTAGATCTGGTTTAGTCCTGCTTTAGACCAGGTTTAGACCTGGTTTAGACCTGGTTTAGACCTGGTTTGGACCTGGTTTAGACCTGGTTTAGTCCTGCTTTAGACCTGGTTTAGACCTGGTTTAGACCTGGTTTAGACCTGGTTTAGACCTGGTTTAGTCCTGGTTTAGACCTGGTTTAGACCTGGTTTAGACCTGCTTTAGTCCTGCTTTAGACCTGGTTTAGACCTGGTTTAGTCCTGGTTTAGACCTGCTTTAGACCTAGTTCGGACCTGGTTTAGTCCTGGTTTAGACCTGGTTTAGTCCTGCTTTAGACCTGGTTTAGACCTGGTTTAGTCCTGGTTTAGACCTGGTTTAGACCTGGTTTAGTCCTGCTTTAGACCTGGTTTAGACCTGGTTTAGACCTGGTTTAGTCCTGCTTTAGACCTGGTTTAGACCTGGTTTGGACCTGGTTTAGACCTGGTTTAGACCTGGTTTAGTCCTGCTTTAGACCTGGTTTAGACCTGGTTTAGACCTGGTTTAGTCCTGGTTTAGACCTGGTTTACACCTGGTTTAGTCCTGGTTTAGTCCTGGTTTAGTCCTGGTTTAGATCTGGTTTGGACCTGGTTTAGTCCTGGTTTAGACCTGGTTTAGTCCTGGTTTAGACCTGGTTTAGACCTGGTTTAGACCTGGTTTAGTCCTTCTTTAGACCTGGTTTAGACCTGGTTTAGACCTGGTTTGGACCTGGTTTAGACCTGGTTTAGACCTGGTTTAGACCTGGTTTAGACCTGGTTTAGTCCTGGTTTAGACCTTGTTTAGACCTGCTTTAGACCTGGTTTAGACCTGGTTTAGACCTGGTTTAGTCCTGCTTTAGACCTGGTTTAGACCTGGTTTAGACCTGGTTTAGTCCTGGTTTGGACCTGGTTTAGACTTGGTTTAGACCTGGTTTAGACCTGGTTTAGTCCTGGTTTAGATCTGGTTTAGACCTGGTTTAGTCCTGCTTTAGACCTGGTTTAGACCTGGTTTAGACCTGGTTTAGTCCTGGTTTAGACCTGGTTTAGTCCTGCTTTAGACCTGGTTTAGACCTTGTTTAGACCTGGTTTAGTCCTGGTCTAGACCTGGTTTAGACCTGGTTTGGACCTGGTTTAGTCCTGGTTTAGACCTGGTTTAGTCCTGGTTTGGACCTGGTTTAGTCCTGGTTTAGTCCTGGTTTAGACCTGGTTTAGACCTGGTTTAGTCCTGCTTTAGACCTGGTTTAGACCTGGTTTGGACCTGGTTTAGACCTGGTTTAGACCTGGTTTAGACCTGGTTTAGTCCTGCTTTAGACCTGGTTTAGACCTGGTTTAGACCTGGTTTAGTCCTGGTTTGGACCTGGTTTAGACTTGGTTTAGACCTGGTTTAGACCTGGTTTAGTCCTGGTTTAGACCTGGTTTAGTCCTGGTTTGGACCTGGTTTAGTCCTGGTTTAGACCTGGTTTACACCTGGTTTAGTCCTGGTTTAGACCTGGTTTAGTCCTGGTTTAGATCTGGTTTAGACCTGGTTTAGTCCTGCTTTAGACCTGGTTTATTCCTGGTTTAGACCTGGTTTAGTCCTGCTTTAGACCTGGTTTAGAGCTGGTTTAGACCTGGTTTAGACCTGGTTTAGACCTGGTTTAGACCTGGTTTAGACCTGGTTTGGACCTGGTTTAGTCCTGGTTTAGACCTGGTTTAGTCCTGGTTTGGACCTGGTTTAGTCCTGGTTTAGACCTGGTTTAGTCCTGGTTTACACCTGGTTTAGTCCTGGTTTGGACCTGGTTTAGTCCTGGTTTAGACCTGGTTTAGTCCTGCTTTAGACCTGGTTTAGACCTGGTTTAGACCTGGTTTAGTCCTGCTTTAGACCTGGTTTAGTCCTGGTTTAGACCTGGTTTAGACCTGGTTTAGACCTGGTTTAGAGCTGGTTTAGACCTGGTTTAGACCTGGTTTAGACCTGGTTTAGACCTGGTTTAGACCTAGTTTGGACCTGGTTTAGTCCTGGTTTAGACCTGGTTTAGTCCTGGTTTAGTCCTGGTTTAGACCTGGTTTAGACCTGGTTTAGACCTGGTTTAGTCCTGCTTTAGACCTGGTTTAGACCTGGTTTAGTCCTGCTTTAGACCTGGTTTAGACCTGGTTTAGTCCTGGTTTAGACCTGGTTTAGACCTGGTTTAGACCTGGTTTAGACCTGGTTTAGTCCTGCTTTAGACCTGGTTTAGACCTGGTTTAGTCCTGCTTTAGACCTGGTTTAGACCTGGTTTAGTCCTGCTTTAGACCTGGTTTAGACCTGGTTTAGTCCTGGTTTAGACCTGGTTTGGACCTGGTTTAGTCCTGGTTTAGTCCTGGTTTAGACCTGGTTTAGACCTGGTTTAGACCTGGTTTAGTCCTGCTTTAGACCTGGTTTAGACCTGGTTTAGTCCTGCTTTAGACCTGGTTTAGACCTGGTTTAGTCCTGCTTTAGACCTGGTTTAGACCTGGTTTGGACCTGGTTTAGTCCTGGTTTAGACCTGGTTTACACCTGGTTTAGTCCTGGTTTAGTCCTGGTTTAGATCTGGTTTGGACCTGGTTTAGTCCTGGTTTAGACCTGGTTTAGTCCTGGTTTAGACCTGGTTTAGTCCAGCTTTAGACCTGGTTTAGACCTGGTTTAGACCTGGTTTAGTCCTGGTTTAGACCTGGTTTAGTCCAGCTTTAGACCTGGTTTAGACCTGGTTTAGACCTGGTTTAGTCCTGCTTTAGACCTGGTTTAGACCTGGTTTAGACCTGGTTTAGACCTGGTTTACACCTGGTTTAGTCCTGGTTTAGTCCTGGTTTAGTCCTGGTTTAGATCTGGTTTGGACCTGGTTTGGACCTGGTTTAGTCCTGGTTTAGACCTGGTTTACACCTGGTTTAGTCCTGGTTTAGTCCTGGTTTAGATCTGGTTTGGACCTGGTTTAGTCCTGGTTTAGACCTGGTTTAGACCTGCTTTAGACCTGGTTTAGACCTGGTTTAGACCTGGTTTAGTCCTGGTTTAGACCTGGTTTAGTCCTGCTTTAGACCTGGTTTAGACCTGGTTTAGACCTGGTTTAGTCCTGCTTTAGACCTGGTTTAGACCTGGTTTAGACCTGGTTTAGTCCTGGTTTAGACCTGGTTTACACCTGGTTTAGTCCTGGTTTAGTCCTGGTTTAGTCCTGGTTTAGATCTGGTTTGGACCTGGTTTAGTCCTGGTTTAGACCTGGTTTAGTCCTGGTTTAGACCTGGTTTAGACCTGGTTTAGACCTGGTTTAGTCCTTCTTTAGACCTGGTTTAGACCTGGTTTAGACCTGGTTTGGACCTGGTTTAGACCTGGTTTAGACCTGGTTTAGTCCTTCTTTAGACCTGGTTTAGACCTGGTTTAGACCTGGTTTGGACCTGGTTTAGACCTGGTTTAGTCCTGCTTTAGACCTGGTTTAGTCCTGCTTTAGACCTGGTTTAGTCCTGGTTTGGACCTGGTTTAGTCCTGGTTTAGACCTGGTTTAGACCTGGTTTAGACCTGGTTTAGTCCTGCTTTAGACCTGGTTTAGACCTGGTTTAGTCCTGGTTTAGACCTGCTTTAGACCTAGTTCGGACCTGGTTTAGTCCTGGTTTAGACCTGGTTTAGTCCTGCTTTAGACCTGGTTTAGACCTGGTTTAGTCCTGGTTTAGACCTGGTTTAGACCTGGTTTAGTCCTGCTTTAGACCTGGTTTAGACCTGGTTTAGACCTGGTTTAGTCCTGCTTTCGACCTGGTTTAGACCTGGTTTGGACCTGGTTTAGACCTGGTTTAGACCTGGTTTAGTCCTGCTTTAGACCTGGTTTAGACCTGGTTTAGACCTGGTTTAGTCCTGGTTTAGACCTGGTTTACACCTGGTTTAGTCCTGGTTTAGTCCTGGTTTAGTCCT